>NC_143014.1:21222778-21492778 GCF_055824585.1 Amblyomma mixtum
CCCGTGTTGTTTAGAGAAGAAGACACCGATGCCTTCTAAATGTAGTGCCGTGTTAAATGCAATGATGTGTTCGAGAAGTTTGCAAGATATAGAGCAATAATAAAAGTTTGCAAGAATAAAAATTTGTTATTATTGGATTCCATTGTCGAGTCCCATACCAAATGGCAATACTCTAAGTGGAAGGCAAAAAATGTATTATAAATTAAAAGCATTACTGACGCGGGAAAAGTTTATCTATTCCTGCTCAACAGGCCTACGGTGCGACTAAGTTTTTGAGCAGCAAAGTTAACTTCACCGTCCCACAAAAGATGGCATGAAAAATGCACACCAAGGATCTTAATAAATACTATTAATAATTTCAATCTGTGCTAAGTTAAATATTACGTTTAGATATGTTGGAATATGTGTATATTTAGCGTGAAATAGTAGTAGTAAAAGACATTTATTCGACCATAACTATAGGCCGAGCATGTCGACCGCCTGGGCAACCAGAAGTCGCTGTTCTTCTTCCCCTTCAGCGCCAAGCCAGTCGAGCCAGGTGGTGATGGATAGAGAGGGTGGGGGGAAGGAACCCGACTGCTGAGCAGCCGGGCAATAGAAGAGGCAATGGCCCAGGTCCGCATAGATACAGGGGCAGTTGGGACAGGAAGGGTCCGACTGATAGCGATAGAGAAAGAGGCGAGACGGGGTGATAACTGCATTCATTTGGATGTGCCGAAGAAGGCGAGACTCCGGCACCGTGAGTGATGGATGAAGGGGAGGGTAAAGGCGTTTGTCGAGGCGGAGCTCAAGGTAGACCTCTTTTATGGTGCGGCGAAGGGTGAGTCTCCCACCGTCCTCCGAGGGCTTGGGCCAGGGGATCAACGGTGCCCGGAAAAATGTGTCGCGGGCGAGCTGATGGGCCAGCTCATTGCCTTCAATACCTGAATGCCCAGGGACCCAGCGGAGGAAAACGATGGAAGGCTGTAGTGCGGAGACCGCTCGTTCGACCTCCTGTTGGAGAGAAGGGGTCAGGGTGCGTTTCTTTATGTGGTGTATAGCGGCTTGTGAGTCTGAATAGACTGTGTACTCTTGGAGAGAGAGAGGGAAGGAGGGCAAATGACTGGAGGGCATGCGCAATGGCGAGGACCTCGAGGGACAATGCGTCCGGAGGGTGTAGATACGGCCCGCTGATGTGGGTTTCAGGAGCAGGGAGGTGTGGATGGTGCAGGGCGTAGCCGCAGGAACCTCGAGAAGCCACGAAGGAGGCATCCGTGTAGGCTACACCCTGGGTATCAAAGAAAGGGGAATGGTGCTGCGCGGCCGCATGACGACGGCCGGTGTGCAGGACGGGGGACATGTTGGTCGGGAGGGGAAGGATACGAAGATTGGGAGCGGGGGTGGGAATAGGAGAGGTAAACGGGGAGATTGGAATTGGCGAGATACCCGCTTGAGTCAATAACCACTGACCCTGACGGGTAAGGGAAAGCCGGGCAAGCTGCGAGTCACGATGGAGACTAAGAAGAGAACGAAGAGGATGGAAGAGGCCTGTGGCAAAGAGCTTAGTGGCAGAGGTAGTGATAGGGAGGTTGAGAGCTGCCTTGTAGAGGCCCACAAGGGCAGTCTAGAGAGCGTTAAGTTGAGTCTGAGAGAAGGAAGCGTAGGGTGCAAAATACAAGACCTTGTTGAGGGCCAGCGCGTGGGCAACTCGGCACGCGTGAGCCTCGTGGAGTCCTGAGCGTCGAATGACCACGCGCCGCAGGAGGTGAGTTACCGAGTGGCAGGTGGTGACAGCGTGGTGGAGGGCTTGCACATTCTTGGCCGCATGTAAAGGGAAGCCAAGAACTTTGCACTGTGTGACGACAGGAATGGGAGAGCCAGAAAGGTGGAGAGAGACGAAGTGGTTGTGTGAGCGCTGGTAGGAGGAATGGTTGAGAAGGAGAAGCTCGGATTTCTCAGGAGCAGGAGAGAGGCCAGCGGTGGTGAGAAAGTAGTCGATGAGATCTAGGCCACGTTGCAGGGTGTCCTGTACGTGACCGGGAGCGCCAGATGAACACCAGAGAAGTGATGTCATGGGCGTAAAATATATATAAAATTTCAGCTAGCTGGGAGGCGAGAGGGGCCATATCGAGATTGAAAAGGGTAGGAGAGAGAACAGCACCTTGAGAAGTGCCACGGGTGAGGTGGTGTGGGTCAGACAAGTGGGTGTCTACTCGAAAGCGAGCCACACGTTTAGAGAGGAATGAGCGGATATGAGAGTACATGCGGGAGCCACAGTCCAAAGAGGCGAGTTGAGAAAGGATGTGATCGTGGCAAACACCGTCAAAGGCCTTTCGAACATCGACGGTCACAAG
Source organism: Amblyomma mixtum (assembly GCF_055824585.1). Taxonomy (NCBI): domain Eukaryota; kingdom Metazoa; phylum Arthropoda; class Arachnida; order Ixodida; family Ixodidae; genus Amblyomma; species Amblyomma mixtum. The sequence goes on from NC_143014.1 coordinate 21,225,112, forward strand.
TGCGTGAATTTGAGTGGGTATAGGGGACAGGAACATTTGCTGGAGAATCAGAAACATGTCCTGCGCACAGACGCGGCGTCGGAAGCCAATGAGAGAATGAGGGAAGAACTCCCGTGCCTCAAGAAAATTAGAGGCGAGTCAGAGCCATTCGCTCAAGGGTCTTACCAACGCACGACGTCAGGGAGATTGGGCGGAGGTTAGATAGAGAGGGAGGTTTGCCCGGCTTTGGAATCATAGAAATATAAATGCTCTTGTTTTGTTGGTATTAACTTTCAGGAAATTCTGCATGGACCAAGTGCTCAACTTACGAAGAAATATATTTGCTCGGTGAACCGACTTGGCAGGACAGGAAGAAGATATGGATATGCGGATGTCGTGAACATGCATTATGAGCATTGCTTCTTTATGTATGTAGGCTACGCCATATACGTACAGGTAGGCTACGTCATTTACGTCTGGTTTACATACAGCAACACACCAAGAATGCTCCCTTGAGGGGCGCCTGAATCTGTTACCTATGTATGCAATTTACATTCATTTATTGCTACGAATTGTCGCCTGTTTGTGAGGGAGGACTTGAGAAATTCTAATGTAACGCCTCTTATACCGTTTCTCTCAAGCTTTTGAGACAATATATTGTGATTAATAAAATCAAAAGCCTAGGTAAAGTCTACAGATATACGAATGATCAGAAGTTTGAGTTCAAAGTTGTGGAGGATAAATTCCGTTTGGTCAAGGAGCTCAAGTTCTGTGGAGAAATTTTTTGAAAACCGTGTTGAGCTTTGGAAAGAGGTAGGTGCTTTGAAACAAAGGAAGATAACGGCTTTGCAAGAAGTTTTCCTAAACATGTGGCGAGTATTGTAAGAACAGAAATTGGACTGTAATTTCGGATGTCTAATTTATCACCCTTATTGTGCAGAGACAGCGTTTCCAATTTTCATACGAGAAGGAAATGTGGCTGTCGAAATGCAGAGACTATAAATATACAATGAAATGGGAGCTATGTCTTCAGTTACATGCTTAACTGGTTTATCTGTAAGCCATCGGCATCGCAGATGGATGTATTATTAAGTTCCTGAAATATCTTAGCCGTCATGGCTGTAATATCACTTCCGACGACTTCAAGTCAAGTTTTAAATGCGCCAGACGTCTGTCCACCGACTCGTTGAGTTCCTTCAAGCAATTCTTGTTTCGCCTGCTCCGCATTCGTGAGGGACAACTGGCACTAAGGCAGCCAGAAAGTAAAAATTGGTAAAATGAGGGGAAAGGTTGGCGGGGTATTCACCTACTATCGCAACCACCGTAGTCGCTTCTGCGGAGCCACTTGCGGTGCGTGTCTTGTCTAACCTTTTCTTACTTGCACATTCTAGCGTTTTTTTTTTAATTTCGCGCTCATGCGACCGTGTGACGACGTTGCCCTCTCGACCAATGAGATTTTCGTTCGGACACCGCTGACTTTCCTGGAGAACGGGACGCCTAGTACTTCTCCTTCCCAGTACCCTTCTACCTCCCTGACACCCCTCATGTATGGCAGAGCTGGAACTCTCCACCTCCAGAACTACCAGCCGCTCTGTGGCCCCGTCGGGCTCCACATAACCATGACCTATTACACTACCCGTGATTCGGAACGTCATGGGGCTCTAGTCACGCCGAATACGGCCAGACAAACGCGACTCGAACGTGAGTTGTCTCTAAAGTGGGCGACAGCAAGTTAGGTCGAAGAGTCGTGCAAGTTACATGACTTTTTAAATTTCCGCTTGTACTCAGACATTCCCGCGTAGAGTGCATAACAACGACGGAAAGCAATGCAGGCCGTAGCTCGCGGTCTATCTACACCAGTGGTGGATGATCTCTATTTTCTTACTGCTGAGTGACGCCAAGTGTGCTGAAATGCTTGCGACAGCGGCCCGCGAAGTCAAAATTTCACCAAAGCTCTGGGCGCCTTCCGCAGCGGGCTGTCCACGGCGGTGGCACTAGAGCGCAGGCAGCCGCTTGCGACAGCGCGCGGGCACATTTGAGGCCGCCGCCGCCTCCCGCGTGGCGCGTCGCGGCGCATCGCGGCCAGCGTCAGCGGGTCACCGCGCACGGGCAATTTCACCGGAACAGAAAGCCTCCTTCGCTGCGCCTGCCGTCTGGCACTCGGCTATTCATCGATGCGCCACGCTACTGCGTGGCCCCACTGCTCGCCGTATTGGTTGCTGTGCTCAGACCTGGCAAAATAGACGCACTAAAGTGGGCCACAATCATCACATAAACGAGGATTGCCTCGAAGTCATCCAAAGGACAGGTCTTAAAACACAACTAAGAGTTCCAAACCAAGCCGTCTCTAATAAGGTACTAGAAGGCACTTGCCTGCAGGTCTCCCAAATGCTGCTTCTGAAGTAGTTCTTAGCATAGTGAGTCTCGACCAAGAGGTGACCTTCTCTACCGGCTTCGCGTACTACAACTCTGGTGCTGCTTTGCTAAACTTCGCACTGTCTGGGCCGCAGAGTGTCCTGCAGCGAGCAGGCGTCCACAGGACCCTCCTGCTGGGACACTGTGGACAACTCTATCCAGTTATCGTTCTCAGTAAAATTCTCTGCCTCCTTGACAGAGAATTCTCTCCCTGTCTGCTTGACAGGGCGTCAGCCACTGATAAGAGCGGCGGCCGTTCACTTCGCCACGGTCAGCGAGCACGCTCAATTTGATCGAAACGCCGTTGGGAGCGCTGCGATATGGTAGCGCACGAGCGCAGTCACGTGGTATTTTTTCATAATTCGCAGGCTTTCTTTAGATGCCGGAAAAAAGGAACCCGTAGGAGATACGATGCTAGAATAAACTAGATCGGTTGTTTCTAAACCTGCTCTACAACCTAACGTAACGCTCTTGGCTCTGAAATGAATATTTGAAAATTTGCGTAATTTATCTTAGTTAATTAACTAGTTAAGCGGAAGATAAAAAATATTCTGAGGAGCGCCACATGATGGCAAACATGTTATCGTTGGTTTCAGGGGGCTGCGGTTCACCGTTTCTTTTTTAAATCATTGGTTGAAGTTACGTGAAACACCCTGTATAATACTTGACTTTTAGTGTGCACGAACAGCTCAGTGCACGTTTCCGCTGTGAGACGCTGAAGGGAACAGCTTCTTATAATTATCTCAAGAAATATATTTGATATTTGTTTAGGTATAATGCTTGCTGCTGCCCTAAGTGGCGGCAAACACCGTATCACTGTGAAAAGTTTCTTGCTACTATCCCAATTTTATATTAAAGGTTTGTTGACTAAACCGTTACGGTGTCCCGTTTGAGGCACGGTAGAATTGATGAATTGCTTTGGATATCGTGCAAACAGCCCTCCGAGGCGCCTCGACTGCTCTGAGACTTTCTGTCACCACAAGTCGGTAAAAAGATATCCTGTGCTCGGTGCTAACATTGTCGCAGAAAGTGTTTAGTTGCATTAAACTGGGTGCAGTAATAGTACTGTGGGCTGTGAAGCTGCCAATAGCTCTGTCTGGTTATGCTTCCTAAAAGCTAAGTATTTCCAGTATCTCACAGACTCCGGGGTTTAGCACAAGGGCAAACGCAAGAGGATCGCATGCTGGGTTAGTTGTTGTGTTTGCTCACTCCTCAAGTGGGCAGCGCAGACTGACCAAGGATGGAGCGCACCGCGCTCATTGTGCTGCTCGTTAGAGCATGGAGGTTGTAGTAGAAGTATGTCGTCGGCGTAACCAGTGGGTGCGTTGCCATAGGAACCACTTGTACGCTAGTTTCCGTGGAAGGAGGAGGGTATGACGTGGAATGCGGTTGTGGTTCCCACCGAAGCACTCCAATGGATTGTCACCGTCGAAGGAGAGTGTATGGCGAGAGCGTAAGAAGAAGGCGCAACCGTTGGGTGATTGCCGCGGGATCTACCCGGAGGGTAGTTACCCTAAAAATGGATGAAGATGACGATGGGAGGGGGTAGGGAGAGAGCGTAGAAAGGCGTCACCGTTAGGTTCATGGTTTATGGGGGTTTAATGTACCAAAGTGACTCATGCCATGCGGGACACCGTAGTGGAGGGCACCAGATAATTTTGACCACCTGGAGTTCTTGGACGGGCACTGAGATCGCACAGTACACGTGGTCCTCTTGCATTCGCCTCCATCGAAATGCAACCGCCGCGGCCCGCATCGTACTTGCGTCTTTCGGGTCTGCAGCTGAGCACCGTGGCGGCAAGAGGAGGACGAGTGTGGCGAGAGAGGAGGAATGCGGCACAGTTCATCAGCGGCTGCTGTTGCGAAACGCGGCGCCCGGTCATCGGTGGCACCGCACGCCTAGAGCTGCCGACTGAAGACGAGAGCTAGTCGAGAAACGAGTATGTGTGAAAAACTAAAAAGAGTGCTCTAGAACTACACAGATATAAAGTAGCTCTCATATTCACCACCTCAAAATATCGTGAAATAAAAATACCTTAACAGCTGTCGCTGAATCTCGCGTTACACAGTGGTAACCATCCGGTACATTTCTGTTATTGTCAGCAAGTATGAATATGAACGAATATGCGTGTCTTGTTAGGCTGCCATACCAATTTTTCTCTACTTAAAGGCTGCCGTGTGATCGTTTTTTGTGCGGATCCGCAAGCATACGGACGATGGAGCGCACAGAGCAGAAAATAGGCGTGCGGCCGATCCGGCGAACGGGGGAAAATTGGTTCAACTTCAACTTTTCTGCGGACTTGCGGATCTGGTAGGCGACCGGAGTGCAGCTATTGGCTGCTGCTTGCGTGACATCCCGGGCCTTTTCTCCTCGCTAGTGCCGTAGCAAGATGGCAGGCCGTCGAATGAACTGGGGAGCGAGTATTAGTTCATCATCTTGAAAAACACTGTAGCGCAGCAGAAGACGAAACATGGGTGGTAGAAGTTATGCCGCGAAACATATTATAATGACCACATGCTGATATTACTAGTGTTCATACCAATTGCGAACTTCGCCGCTTGCAGCAGCGGCGAGCGACAGTTCCCCTAGTTGAATTCTATAATCATCTACGCTGATCGAATTGACAGAGCGTCTTTCAAAGTGACGCAAGATACGCATTGGCGGTGTCACAAAGTGTTTATTTCGAGCTGTTTTGGGGTTGTTGCAAGCGTTCTTAATTCCTGCGAGGATCATCACGCACAGCGGCGAGTAACAGGTGCTCACTTCGAATTTCTTGTGCGTGCATGAGCTGCGTAGCACAGTGACAAGTGTCCGCGTAGTGAAAATGATTGCGATCGGAGAGAGTGCTTCTGCATCAAGCCAGCGAAATGTGCACCTGCGAAAGCTCACTACGCCCGCTTTGCTTTCCCTAATACTGAAGTGAACGTGGCGTTGTGCAGCCAGTAGCATTCGTTCCGATGGTTGCAGTGATCGCGACCGAAGCTATGGCACGACGTTGTTTCCGCTACGCATTAATCACCGTTTTTATCAAGGTTCCTCAGGGAACTGTGCTTGAGAACTACCTTGTGTTCGACGTGCCACGATCTCGGCTTCACGGCCGTCGGACTGTTTTCTGCGACGATAACAGCCACGTCGCCAACCTTCCGCGCCTTGGTGCTCCATGCAGTGCATTTTGGGATGGTGAGTACTCGGGTTACCATTGGCAGGCGGCACTGTGTAGCCTGCGACGAAGAGGAAGTGGAAGTCGAAGTGGCCTCCCGCGTGAAAGGGACGAACGAAGAAGAAGAGGTTGGTGGTGCTTCTTGTTCGCGTTGGTGCTCCCTGCTTCTCCCTGCTATTAACTATTCACCTACCGCTTGTAAATAAATGGAAATAATATTTCCCCGTAACATTATCTTCGGGAGCGTCATTTATTTTTATTTCCTGCCGGGCTGAGTGAACCTATACCTGCAGTAAATATCTGCGTGATGAGTGGGTGACTGAACAAAATTTGTCATATCGGTTTTGGTTGTGACAACACAGTATCACAGGCATGAATGATTGTTGCAGTTCAATAACGACTGGTTCACAGTGCATAAATCTCTAATATGTGTGAACTCGTGTTTGTTTTTCATGGGAATTCCACTTGATGTTTCACAAGAAAAAAATTATAGCAGCAGCTTATGCTTCTGAATGCAAGCAACCCATATACAGTCGTGCAACTTTAATATGGACACTTTGGTTCCCGATCAAAACTGTCCACAGAGCTAGTTGTGCATACCGAGTCGTGATTAAAAACAAAAAAGACATACTAAAAACCCTTGCGATTGCTTTTTATTATTTTTTTGCATAGCGGTGTTAAGTCAATATTAGACAAATGCTTTGCAATATGAAGTTGAAGTGGGATCTCGGTTTTCATTGTAATCGAAAAAATGCCGTCATCTTCAAGCGCCTCATGGGCACAACATGCTTTGAGCTGTTGTACCTCTTGGCTATCATCATAAGCCTGACTGAGCCCTCTGCAGTGCAAAGACCTCTCCCATGTCTCTACAATTAACCTTGTCTTTTGCCAGCTGCGACCAGCGCATCCCCGCAAACTTGTCCCCGCAAACGCTTGCCTTCTCTTGGAATCCACTCCGTCACCCCCAAGGACCAGCGGTTATCTTGCCTTCGCATTGCATGCCCTTCCCAAGCTCATTTTTGCCTCTTGATCTCGACTATGATGTCATTAATCCGTATTTGTCCCCTCACTCACTCTGCCTGCTTGCGGTCTCTTAACATTACACTTATCATTTTTCGTTCCATAGCTTTCTGCGTTGTCTTTAACTGAAACTGAACCCTTTTCGTTAGCCTCCCTGTTTCTGCTCCATAGGTGAGTACCGGCAAGATGCAGCTTTTATATACTTTTCTGTTGCGGGATATTGGTGAACTGCCATTCATGATCTAAGAGAGCCTGCCATATGCGCTCCATCCCATTCTTATTCTTCTAGCTATTAACCTCTCATGATCAGGATCAGCGGCCACTACCTGCCCTAAGTAGACGTACTCCCTTACCATTTCTAGCACCTCGCTACCAAATGTGAACTGCTGTTCCCTTGCGAGACTGTTCAACATTACTTTGGTCTTCTGGATGTAAATTTTAAGACCTGCCTTTCTGCTCTGCCTGTCTAACCTATTGATCATGCTTTGCAGCTCATCTCTTGAGTGACTTAGCAAGGCATAGTTGTCAGCGAATCGCAGATTACTTAGGTATTCTCCATTAAATCTTGTCCCCAACTGTTCCCAATCCAGGTCCCGGAACACCTCCTGTATATAGGAGGTGAATAGCATTGGCGAGATCGTGTCTCCTTGCCTGACATCCTTCCTCATTGCAATTTTATTGCTGACTTTATGAAGTAATATCGTAGCTGTGCAGTCGCTATAGATATCTTCCAGTATTTTCACATTACAGTCTTCTACACCCTGATTCCGCAATGCCTGCCTGACTGTTGAAGTTTCGACTGAGTCAAATGGTTTGTCGTAATCAATGAATGCTATATATAGGGGTTGGCTATATTCCACGCATTTCTCTACCACCTGACTGATAGTGTGAATATGGTTTATTGTCGAATAGGCTTTACGAAAGACTGCATGATCATTTGGCTGATTGATGTCTAAGGTTGACCTGATTCTATTTGCGATTAGCTTATTATATACCTTCTAGCGAACAGACAGTAAGCTGATCGGTCTGCAATTTTTCAAGTCCTTGACGTATTCTTTCTTATGAATTAACATATTGTTAGCGTTCTTCCAAGCTTTTAGTACGCTCGAGGTCATAAGGCATTGCATATACAGGGTGGCTATGAAACTCTCTCATAGTTTCATAGCCTTTTGGCTAAGAGTTTCATAGCCTCTTTGCTATGAAACTGCACTAGTTTAATCATCGCGTGTTTGTTGCTGATGATTTCGCCCACGGTCCCTTTCGATCGGGAGATCAGCAGCACGAAACCGGGTGATGTGTTCGCAATGTTGCTGTTGCAGAGCTGATCGCGAACTCGGCTTTATTGGTTGGTCAAATGTTTAGGGGAATCCCCCAAGGTGTATTTTGAAACGAAATCAAGCGCACAACAACACGCACACAAGAGAGGAAGACACAGGACAGGCGCTAACTTCATCTGATTTATTCGCAGGTAAGAGAGCAGATTATATACATAAATGGAGACATGCGCAGTAAAGAAACACATCGTCAGCTCACAATGCGTGCTCGAGATACCTGTACTCTGCGTGCAAAAGATTAACAGACGTGTCACTAACACAGTCATGCCCCCTCTTCCTGATGTGAAAGGCTTCTAATAGTTCACGTGCCGTCTTATCACCGCCTCTGCCAAGTATCTTTATCTCTTTCAGCCGCGGCTCGCATGCTCTGCAGTTCGCACAATGCTCTGCCAAATGTGTCCCTCCGCCCCTTAACGCCCGCAAGGTGGAGTAGAATTTGTAATAAGGGAGTAATTTACTCATTGGCATCCACACAAGCGCAGCCATACGGCTACAAAGGAAAGCTGTACAGCTTTCTCAGAAACTTCGCGGTTAAAGAAAAATTTGTCCTGGTCCGGGGTTCGAACCCGGGACCACCGCTTCACCGGAGCAGTCGCTCTACCAACTGAGCCAACCGGGACGGCAAGTTTATGGTAGCGCGAGAGCGAATTGGTCAATAACTCGAAGTGGGAACAGTGTTGGTCAAATGTTTAGGGGAATCCCCCAAAGTGGAGTAGAATTTGTAATAAGGGAGTAGTCACTCATTTGCATCCACCCAAGCGCAGCCAATGGCTACAAAGGAAAGCTGTACAGCTTTCTCAGAAACTTCGCAGTTAAAGAAAAATTCGTCCTGGTCTGGGGTTCGAACCCGGGACCACCGCTTCACCGCAGCAGTCGCTCTACCAACTGAGCCAACCGGGACAGCAAGCTTATGGTAGGGCAAGCTTATGGTAGGGCGAGAGCGAATTGATCAATAATGGCTGCGCTTCCTTCCTCCTCCTTCCTTCCTCCAAGGGCAAGGTAGATGGCTTCGGCGGCGATGCGCGGGTGCGTGGGTGCGCGTGCAGTGAGCAGCAGTGAGCAGCGAGCGGCCACCCAAACTGTTTTGCCGGTGTCCGGCGCCTCTCTCGATTAGAACAACTCTCCGTACCGTTGCGGCCGCGGTTACCGCCTCCGTCGCCGCCGCGCCGGAGAGGAGACAGGCTGTGAGAATCAGGCCTAAGGCGCCCGTGGGCTGTGCGATGTCACTGCAGGTTGAAGATCCCCAGGTGGTAGAAATTATTCGTGAAAACACCACTTTCTTCCTTTCTTCTTTCAATCTCTCCTTTATCCCTTCCCTTACGGCGCGGTTCGTGTGTCCACCGGTATGTGAGACAATTATAGCGCCATTTGCTTTTCTCAAAAACCAATTTAAATTTTTAACTTTCCAGCACTTCGGGACAACCTTCTGCGCACTCCGGTACGATCATCCCGCTGCTTATATAATAAGTTCCTTTTCGTGCCATTCTTGTGCGTCCTATTTGCAAAGTTATTTTTGTCGAAATGAAAAAAAGAAAACGCTTTACTGTATTATGTCCACCTATATTGTGTTGCTTAGGTTGTGCTTTGCCGCGTGACCCAGTGTTGTTATTTGGGGGGGGGGGGGGCAGGGGGGGGGGGGCGAGGTCCAGTCAAGCTGCGAAATGGTTGGTTGGTTGGTTGGTTTATGGTGTTTAACGTCCCAGAGCAACTTAGGCTTTGAGAGACGTCGTAGTGAACGGCTCCGGAAATTTCGACCACCTGGGGTTCTTTACCGTGCACTGACATCGCACAGTACACGGGCATCTAGAATCTCGCCTCCATCGAAATTCTACCGCCGCGGCCGGGATCGAACCCGCGTCTTTCGGGTCAGCAGCCGAGCAATATAACCACACAGCCACCGCGGCGGCGCTGTGAAATGCAGCTTTTTGTTTCGTCCCCACCATGTCTCACGAAAATGAATTCAAGTCAAATTCAGTTAAAAAAAAACAGTTATGTAAAGGCACACACGTCCGTCGCGTCAGCCAGATAGAAACAAAAGAACTACAGATGTGAAAGAACGATGGTGAGTGGTCCAAGGTGTATGCTTTGTTTGTTTTTTGCCGCTTCAGATGTTTGTCGTTCTGTTGCCGAAATGATCTCGTGCGCTTCAGCGCCTCCCTCTTTATATAAAATCCTCTGTTGTGGAACAAAATACAGTTTAAGTCCGGCCTTTTTGGTGTCTACTCTCCCTATGTGTATGCGCTTTTTCCTTTTTGCGCTAGAATTACAAATCATAGTGTTCCAGAAATAGATGTCCATGCGTCGCCATTAAAGGCACATTTTGCAGGCAACCTGCGTGCTTTAATTGACACAGATTTTTGGCGTCCCCCATAGCCTGAGTCGCTCTGGGACGTCAAACCCCAATAAACAGATTTTTGGGCGCGCACTCCAGAGGTAAGGCTACACTTGAAAACGGTGATCCCGGAGGCAGTTTTGCTGCAGGCGTCGTAACTGTGAATCGACTGGCACGTCTTCTGCTGCCGGGCAAACACCGATACAGGCAGAAGGAGCCACGGAACCAAATAGCTGTTAGCAAAACGGAGTGAAATATATCCCATGGACTAGGATCGACATAGCGCAGGACGGATACGAACAACTATTATGGGGCGCAGGGGTGCTTTATGCTGGGCGAGCTCATGATGCGGTTACTTTCGTTGCACAAGGTTAGTTACGTTGAGTGTGTTCGCGCGGTGCCGAAATCACGTACATGTGATGCCTGGAATCCTTGCACTGTTCACTATTATTCACACTGTTTATCGGTGCTGTTGTTTGCCAAATTAAAGTACTATAACCTTGTCAAAAAAATTTCTTCCATGAGTGCAATCTTCGTCCTTGCAATTAACGTTTCTGCCACAGACAAGCGTTGTTTTAGCGAGGAGACCGTAAATAAAATAGCCAATTTGTATTTCTCATCGAACAGTTGAAATTGTGTCGCTAGGCATGACGCAGTAGGTCCACGAGCCTCGAGAAGACGCCCAGACTGGCTGTTCGTGATTCCTCGGACCGGTTCGACGAGCGCGGGAGCTGTTTTTCAGAGTCCGCCCTCTTCTTAGAGGACAAGGAGCATACCTCTGGGCGAGGCGACAAGCAGCTGAGGCAAAGACGCGGAGGAGCCAGTGAAAAATAATCCACAGATAATGTTTACTACATTCGAATCAATGCAAAAGCACGGATTCGTGCTACGTACAAGACGACGATGAGCGGGCAGTGCCGCGGAAGTCGATGAAGACGTCGCTGTGCAATGCATCAGCGCGAGAGTGCGGTGCAGTTTAATAATTTTCATAATTATTTTCTTTAACACAAGATTCAACCTCGTCTACCTTAAGATAGCCAATGTTTCACAACGGCTTGAAAGTGTTAGGCGCCCCGGCCAATATCCTACTGTGGGTAAGTGCCACTCCAACAGAGGACAACAACACGAGGCGTGTTAGCCTGCGGTGATAGCCTAGTGAACAATAGTTCACCAGTATGCCCATACTGAGTTTGAACCGGAGTGACAACACAGCCACCATCACCTTCAGTAAACGTTCACTCACTCACTCACTCACTCACTCACTCACTCACTCACTCACTCACTCACTCACTCACTCACTCACTCACTCACTCACTCACTCACTCACTCACTCACTCACTCACTCACTCACTAACTCACTCACTCACTCACTCACTCACTCACTCACTCACTCTCTCTCTCTCTCTCTCTCTCACTCGCTCGCTCGCTCGCTCACTCACTCACTCACTCTCTCTCTCACTCACTCACTCACTCACTCACTCACTCACTCACTCACTCACTCACTCACTCACTCACTCACTCACGCACTCACTCTCTCTCTCTCTCTCTCGCTCACTCACTCACTCACTCACTCACTCACTCACTCACTCACTCACTCTCTCTCTCTCTCTCTCGCTCACTCACTCACTCACTCACTCTCTCTCTCTCTCTCGCTCGCTCACTCACTCACTCACTCACTCTCTCTCTCTCTCGCTCGCTCACTCACTCACTCACTCACTCACTAACTCACTCTCTCTCTCTCTCTCTCGCTCGCTCGCTCAGTCACTCACTACTCGCTCACTCACTCACTCTCTCTCTCTCTCTCTCTCTCTCGCTCGCTCGCTCGCTCACTCACTCACTCTCTCTCTTTCTCGCTCGCTCGCTCACTCACTCACTCACTCACTCAGTCACTCACTCACTCACTCACTCACTCTCTCGCTCACTCACTCACTCACTCACTCACTCACTCACTCAGTCACTCACTCACTCACTCACTCACTCTCTCGCTCACTCACTCACTCACTCACTCACTCACTCACTCAGTCACTCACTCACTCACTCACTCACTCACTCAGTCACTCACTCACTCACTCACTCACTCTCTCACTCACTCACTCACTCACTCACTCTCTCTCTCTCTCTCTCGCTCACTCACTCACTCACTCACTCTCTCTCTCTCTCTCTCTCGCTCGCTCACTCACTCACTCACTCACTCTCTCTCTCTCTCGCTCGCTCACTCACTCACTCACTCACTAACTCACTCTCTCTCTCTCTCTCTCGCTCGCTCGCTCAGTCACTCACTACTCGCTCACTCACTCACTCTCTCTCTCTCTCTCTCTCTCTCGCTCGCTCGCTCGCTCACTCACTCACTCTCTCTCTTTCTCGCTCGCTCGCTCACTCACTCACTCACTCACTCAGTCACTCACTCACTCACTCACTCACTCACTCTCTCGCTCACTCACTCACTCACTCACTCACTCACTCACTCACTCAGTCACTCACTCACTCACTCACTCACTCACTCTCTCGCTCACTCACTCACTCACTCACTCACTCACTCACTCACTCAGTCACTCACTCACTCACTCACTCACTCACTCACTCACTCAGTCACTCACTCACTCACTCACTCACTCTCTCACTCACTCACTCACTCACTCACTCACTCACTCACTCACTCACTCACTCACTCACTCACTCACTCACTCACTCACTCACTCACTCAGTCACTCACTCACTCACTCACTCACTCACTCTCTCGCTCACTCACTCACTCACTCACTCACTCACTCACTCACTCTCTCTCTCTCTCGCTCGTTCACTCACTCTCTCTCTCTCTCGCTGGCTCGCTCGCTCGCTCACTCACTCACTCACTCACTCTCTCTCTCGCTCGCTCGCTCGCGCGGACGCTTTTGTGGCATTCTGTAACAACCGCGCGGAATTGAAATGACAGACGACGCGTACACAGACCGTGCAGTCACGTGACTGACACTGAACCCGAAACCACGCCGGCTCTCTGTGGCGTGCTAATCCCGACTAGCGGCAGGCTCCTGTCTGACAGGTTTCATGGTTTTTGGCCTTTAATTGCTCAGTACTCTATAAATAAGCCGCTCTAGACAACACCATGCGATTTTTCGTGCTCTAAGCGTTATTTCAAACAAAAAAATAGACAAGGCTCAAGCATTAAACTTTCCCGTCCTGAAATCATCTCACCCCGTACTGAAATCGTCTCACCCGTGTGGAGAAACAAACTGGAGCAGCCAAGGTTAATTCCTTTATTAACGAAGTTCGTTCTTTAGTGAACGTGCATACTTGAAATCCTCCGAATCAAATTTATATGTCCATGCACATTTTATTATCGGTCTCGCTTCAACTTAAGCGCGGCCTCTCTGTAATTGATCGATGAACCTTATGTTGCCGCTTCCGAGTTCTTCCAGTCTTTAACTGGGTTCGCATCGCTTGCCTCCATTCAATGCACATTACATCATATCTGATGGAGGTACGGATGTTAATGTTCTGCACAGTTCCCCCAAGCGGTGACCAGAGCCCGAACTGTAAAGCCGCTAATCGAAATCCCAGTCTACCGCAGACGCCAAAGAAATTTATGCATTTTTATCGGTCAACAATCAGAAAACACCAAGCACCTCAAGTTCCCTCAGTGACTCTTGCCCTCAAGAACTCGCTATAAAAACCCCTGGCACCGACCATGACCCAAAATCAAGGCACCTATTTGGCCGCTGTGCCGTATCCACCCTCAAGATTTCATGGCAGTGTGCGCTCCGACGGCCCCAAGCAACCGCAGTGGTTTCATGGGGTTAACGTGCACCCCTTTACAAACTGAGATACTCTGGAAGGTTTTTTACTTCAAATGCAGTGGGTTACACGGGAGTTTGTACAGCAGTAGGCGGTCAGCACGGGCAAGTTGTATCAGCGTGCGTTGAGATATAGCACACACTTACAATGCCATTACAGGCGTACCGGAGACCTTTCCGTGACAGTAAAGTTGATTGGTTTATGGTTTATGGGGTTTAACGTCCCTAAACGACTCAGGCTGTGAGGGACGCCGTAGTCAAGTGCTCCGGATAATTTTGACCACCTGGGGTTCTTCAACGTGCACTGATATCGCACAGCACGCGGGCCTTTAGAATTTCGCCTCCATCAAAATGCGGCCGCCGCGGCCGGGATTGACTCCGGGTATTTGGTGTCAGCAGCCGAACACAATAACCACTGAGCGACCTTCATTAAAACTTCCTGTTGGGCGAGTTGGTACTTCATATTGAATTAGAAATATTATATTATAGAAATATTATAGAAATATTGAATTAGAAATATTTTGTCCGTGTCTTTGTTTGCGCTATAATATTTCTAACTGAGCGACCGCGGCGGGCCCCGCTGTCTCGGTTGGCTTAAAAATAATTAGCAATGTAATTGAATTACGTAGCTAATTTTACTCGTGGCTTGCACGCCAGTATGTTCGAGGGGTCGTCACTGGCATTTTCCTCCGCTCCGTGTATGGGCAGAACAGAGGAGCCGTTAACTGAGGCGGTGTGCATCCGGAATGTAGGAGCGTCCTCGAAACTAATCCCAACCGTTCCAAAATTTAATATCCATGCCAGAAGCGAAACTAAAACTGCGCTGATCTTCACTGATCGATTCTTAATGCGACGGCGAGACTGCGAACCTCATTAGGGGCGTCGCGCTGCTGGTTTGGCAGGAATGACTTTCAGCATCGTAATCCACCTTATCAGCGCACCGCTTGAATGTCCTGCCGGATACGAAGAAAAATTCTGCCAATGCGAAGAGAAAAAACAAAACATTTGTGGTTTGTCTCGTTGAAAACAGTACGGCTCAGCATCATATGCATTGCAAGTAATACGTAGCGCACTCTACGACGGCTTTTAGCTCACACCGGTATCGGCATTCGCCTGCTTCTATTGTTCGAGATGGTCTCCCTGTTTGCTTTCGCGGGCCACCAGCCCCTTTTCGTAACTGGACGGCGTCGTCCACGCCACCGTCGGTGCTTTCTGCATTCAGTTTTTCTGTGCTGGACAGAGCGCTCCCTCGCTCCTCTGTTGTTGGGCTTTAATGAAGCGTTAGGCTGCATTCTCACCTTCATATGCGGCTACATAAAGCTGCTGTTGGGGACGCAGGCGATCTGTTGACTCATCCTGGCCCATTTCATGGGCACGACAGCAGGGCTACTGGCGCACAAGTTGTGGATGAAATATGGAGACAATGAGTTTTTAAAGTATGTAGGACAGCTGCCTTTTATTTCCTATCGGCCGTAGGAACATTTGCCTTCTACTTAGCATCCAAAACCCGCTCATCCTGTACGAGCTTCTGTGCGAAGCTCAGAAGCAAAAACATGCAATCATCCCAATGACGTTATCCCCCCAGATAAGCGCATAAACTAGCATTATTGGAGATACAGAACGTTCGGAAATCCCGTCAAGTTGAAACATCGTGATCCTGGCGGAGCACTGACCGGCAGGGGGGGGGGGGGGGGGGGGGTGGTGGAAGTGTTGGGTTTGTGCGCATTTATTGCGCCATGAGGCGGCTGCGAAGCGAAGGCGAATGAGGAGCAACGCTTGCCGGACAGCGAAAGTGGACAGCGCACGCCAGCAGCCAGGCGCTGCGAGGCTCTCGCGAGGGGGCAACAACCGTGCAGCGCTGCGTGTTGTCATGACTTTCAGCTTCACAGAAGACTACGCCAAGTTTCCAGCTCCTCTTTTTTACTTGCAAAACCAGTTTCATGGCCGCTCTACGCTCGGTGCCACTCTGATGAATTTTAGTCGACAAGGGTTAAAAATGGAACTTGCCTAAAAAAAATAAATATATATGTTCAGACTCTCTTTCAATAACGTAGCCGTAGCACAACAGCGATGTGTTATATCGAAACATGAAACGCCCCGCTGCGGTGGCTCAGTGGTTACGGCGCTCGGCTGCTGACCCGAAAGACGAGGGTTCGATCGCGGCCGCGGCGCCCGAATTTCGAAGGAGGCTAAATTCTAGAGGCCCGTGTACTGTGCGATGTCAGTGCACGTTAAAGAACCCCAGGTGGTCGAAATTTCCGGAGCCCTTCACTACGGCGTCCCCATAGCCTGAGTTGCTGTGGGACGTTAAACCCCATGAACCAAACCAAACCGAAACATGAAGCTTTGTGTGAAGGAGATTGGCGTCCTTTTGGTCATTTCTATTATTCATTCAGTGGCGCGCAGCATCTGTTTGAAAAAGAGTGACAGAAAAAAAAAGACAACTCATGAAAAAGTATTTCGCATAAGCTTATTTTCATGGACACTTTCTTTTGCTATTTTCTCTCCATTCACGTCTTTACGCTCTTATGTTACCTTTTTTCATGCAGTTCTCTGCTTATCGTCATCGACACAGGGCCTTATCATCTTCGCTTCACCAACATATCGCTTATGCTGGCTGGACGCGCCTATAATTTGCTCGCGCAGGTGATTCCATGACGCTCGCGACAATGCCTAATCAAGAAAAAACCCAGGAGCAGGACGAGTGATAAGCTGCTTGGCGAATTGATTTGAGCAATGTCGCAAGCCACGCATGTCGGTACGACGATCATGTTTGTTGTGTAAGGGCTACAACGCGCGCTTTGTGGCCTGAGAAATGTGTGGACCCCGATCTGTCCGCGCAGCGCGTGTTCCTATGCGCGCCTCCGGGCATTGCCGTATCCATGGCCTCCTCGCAATGCAGCTCATGTGCCATGCCATCGGTGCGGCGGCCACTGCTGCTCACAGCCACGCATGTCATCGATTCTTTATGCATGCACTCACTGTGTCGCCGGATGCATCTGTGCAGGAAAACGAAATCCCGCAACAGCCGTCTGTTGCTGAAATCGTTTATTGCCAGTACAAAGCACTGCAATACACGCGGACAGCGGGTTTAGGCGAGCCGCCTTTGCACATTCTCGAGGAGCAGGGAAGAGATGTGGCAGAGCATGGCCACACACCTTCCGTAGGTATAGGAGGCCCTTTCAGTCAGACCTGTCAAGCGCGTGGACCTCTTTTGCTACCACAAGCGTATTCCTTATGTGGGGGGCACCTGGTAAAAGGTGGGCTCTCAGCTCCTCTTTCCTGCTCGCCTGTCATCATCGCGACTTCATACCTGTGAAAAAGGATATTGCACTTCACCGAACTTGAACGTATTCCGAAAGACGAAAGCACATACAAACAACGCAAATGATGTAGCCTGCGTGTGAAGGAAATCATCAGCCTTCTTATTGTTCTCCTAGCGTTCTTCGTTCAAGTGGCACAGCATTCATTACCAAAGACAGAGGAACACAAGTCCAACTCGTGAGCGCGCTGCAGAGAAATGCGCGGCAGAAGAGACAATAGTAGCAACATAGCCTAGTGGGCAAGCTGGTATTGCATCTTGCAAGAACGAAACGGCGCTACTGAAACGACGGACCAGGAAAATGAGAGACACACACGAGCGCTGGCTTACAAGTGGCTGTTTAATCGGATTTTTCTATTATCTGGTGTTTTTTCATTAAACAGCGAGTTTTTAGTCAGCGTTTGGGCGTGTCTCTCCTTGCCCTGGTCCTTCGTTTTAGTCGCGCCGTTTCGTTCTTTCAAGAGAGAATAATTTACCTGCCTCACCGTCCAGAGTGATTTGTCGCAGTCGCTTTGAAAAACGCACTCGGTATTTGCAACTCTTTCAACGCACAACCAAGAGCTGACTTGGCGAGCGCGTCTGGTTGTTTTTATGCGGGGGCGTTCATTTGGTCGGCCTACATCTCACCGCCGGCAGTCCTCCACTGAGTGGATTTCTTGGCGCCGGCAGATTGGAAAAGGCAGTGCTCGAAAACCGAGAACAAATGCGCGCCGTTAAATGCGTGTCATAAGTTTGTGAAAGTGCAACTTCACGATTTATAGAATCCTGCCACTCTGCTTAATGAACCGTGTGGACCCAGCAAGTCGACGTGCTGACGAGCTTCTCTTAGGGAAAGGCGGAAGTTTCCAAAAAAAATTAGGTGCGCTCAGCGGTCGGTGTGAAAGGAAGCAGATCGAAATGCTCGCAGCACAAACTGAACAGTTGCGCCAAAAGGAAGCACGCATAGCAGAAATGCGCCGGGCAAGGCCATATTGCCAAACTGACGTGACTGTATGCAGCACCGGTGCGGGGTTGGTATACGTGCCAAAAGTAAACCAACACCTTAGCATGCGAGGCGGTACTAGACAGCCTTGCGCAACTGAAGTAGATTCTACATTTGAGAACTACTAGCTTTCCAATTTGCATCTTTGCCTCAAATCTTGCGTAACTGTCGCACCTTATTCGAATCAGTATACATCATGGATGGAAAGTGGCTCAAAAATCGACAAGAGATTACACAGTGCAACTCTCGATGAGCTCTCCAATAAAGTCAGGGAAATTAAAACAAAGGTACTATAAGGCAAGCTGCATTCCTGGGCGTTTTCGGCACCGGAAAACAATCGGTTGTGTACCATCACAGGATATTTTTGATATGAATGCCGTTTCCATTCCTGATAAACGAGCTAGAGCAAAGACCGAAGCGCTAGGAAGAGGTGCTATAGTATATACAGGGTGTCCCAGCGAACTTGGACCAAGATTTAAAAAAAAACTAAGCGTTCTGCAGAACTGAAATCGCGTGTATGTTGTTAGGGTTTATCTAAAGTTACAGTAGCATTCTTTTAGGTCGTCTTATTTGAATATTAGTCAAGATAAATAAATTAACTTTTTAAATATAGCTTGAAACGTTCAGGCTTCAATAGGAATGTTGTGGAGCTCCTCAAATATTGCCCAAACCATGCATTTGCAACGAGATAGACTTAGCGTGGCCGTTTTTATTCGGGAGAAACGAAAGCCCACGGAGTTTAAAACCTACCACGTGACAGCGCACTCCATGCGCCCGAATGCGCCGTGATTACAGCGCTCTCATCCGTGCTTTGTAAGAAAACATCGCTCGCTTCGCGTCTTTCGTGCTGCCCAAGACAGAGCTTCGCGTTGTGCTTGGTTCCAAGATAAGCACCAGTGGGTACGGGGGGCAGTTGATAGGATAGGATAGGAAAACTTTGTTTAGCTCTAGCACAAGTGGTTTTATGCGGTCAGATGAGTCCATCTCCGCAACGGTCGGTTGCCCCTATTCTAGGGCTCCGCTGGACGCTGCCGTCAGCTGAGCTCGCCGTATCAGACCGATCTGGTCATCGCGGCAGTCGCTGGAGAGCATACCCTCCCATTGCTCTGCACTTGGGTTTGGTATAACTGGGACGACGTCGACTTTTTGATATGCCCATGTTATGTGATACATTGTAGGTTTTTCATGGCACCACGGACGATTGTGTGCGTAAAGTGTGGGGTGAATTTTACTTATGGTGTCTTCGACTGGTCGCTCCCACGATCCGGTTCGGATTTGGAAACGTGAGAGCCGCTCTAGCTCCGAGCGCACAGCGAGACCGGTCAAGCCGAATGGTCAGCAAGTTTTCAGAGCGAAAGCGCAAGAAGGAGGGAAAGGACCTAACTTCCGGAATCGCCACACCGCAGTGGCGCTGCCGCTGGTGTCAACGACAGCAATCACACAGTCTGCACCGCCCACGCCGCCGTCGCCGCTGAACCTGTATCGCTGCCCCAGCAGTTCTTCGTCTCCGGCTCGCGTCGAAAAAAAAATATAAAAAATTAGTGTCCCGTTGTACCACTCTGGATATGCCGCGGCAGCCCCCAGATGTGACAGCAACACAGACGGCGTACCGAGCTTAATGATTCGTCTGCTTTTCGACATTTCCCCTCACAGAGCCACACAGCAGGGACGTTTTAACTGCGTCTAATACCTAAAGCGCCAAAACTTGCTTCTACGGATGCGTAAGAATGCCTCGCCAGACCGGTCGTGATGTGCCCTGGCTACCCTGGCTTCGCATCCGTCTCCGCGAAACGGCGGAAGTGGCTCTGTCATGTGAACACATCTCGGGGCCGCTGCGACTTTTTTCTCGGAGCGCCTCAGAGCGCTATGAGCTGGAGGCGGGCGCTCTGAAAGAACCAGCCGAATGTAGTCAGAGCGCTTGATTTCGACCAGCCGAACGTGCGGCTGCATCTCAGAGCGCTCTAGAGCGATCTGAAACGACCAGTCGAAGACACCATTAGTATGTTTAGATTTGGATATGACCTGTTTGAAGTTGTCTCCATGTGACAGCCTCTTTGTTTAAGGATTTGCGTGGTGGTGGGTACCGCATCCTGCTCCCGCGGCTCCCGTTTCGCGGCGATAATTGCGCTCTGACGTTAGCAGAATGCATGCGGAGGAACAATGACAATCTCATGAGTTCGAATTTGGGAGCAAGATACCAAGAAGCAAAGACGCATATAACAAGCCTGATAACGTGTTGTGAATTGCGCTGAAAAACAGGAGCCGCGCTTACTTTCAATTGCCGCCCGAACCCACTGACGCTTATCTTGGAACCAAGCACAACGCGAAGCCCTGTCTGCGGCCGCACAAAAGGCGCGAAGCGAGTGATGTTTTTTACAAAGCACGGATGAGAATGCTGTAATCACGGCGCATTCGGGCTCACGGAGCGCGCTGTCACGTGGTATATTTTAAACTCCCCGGGCTTTCGTTTTTTGCGAATAAAAACGGCCACGCTAAGTCTATTTCGTTGGAAGTGCATGGTTTGGACAATATTTGTGGAGCTCCACAACTTTCCCATTGACGCCTGAATGTTTGAAGCTATATTTAAAAAGTGAATTTATTTATCTCGACTTCTTATTCAAACAGGACGAGAGAAAAAATGGTACTGTAACTTTAGATAAACTGTAACATCATCCACGCGATTTAAGTTCCGAAGAACGCTTAGTTTTTTATAAATCTTGGTCCAAGTTAGCTGGGACACACTGTATATTAGTTCGAACGTTCCCAAACACCAATTGTTTTGAGCAAGTGGCGCGACAGTCAGCAACCCTAAGCTGTAATACTCGCACGCTCAAATAAAACGCACCACTAATACTTGTGTCAGTCCACGCTCGATCCGCAAACATAGTAATGAATCTGAGCAGGGTTAAACACATTCCTCTTAAGTCAATCAAAAATCAAATATTTTTTTCCACCATGCACACTACAGATAGAGGGCAAATGCCTTTAGCCGCCTTGACGAGCGCAGACCCATGTTACGCAGCGTTTCTACAAAAGCAATAAAAACAGAAGCAATGAAAAAAATCAAAACACTTGGTCAGTGCAGAACGAAAAATAAAACACCTCGCTCAGAAAAAACAAATGACAGTCTAAGTGAAATCAGTTTTCCCGGTATGCAAACCGCAAACATGGATGGAAGTTCAGCAATGGTTGGTTTATTGGGGTTTAACGTCCCAAAGCAACTCCGGCTATGAGGGACGCCATAGTGAAGGGCTCCAGAAATTGCGACCACCTGGGGTTCTTTAACGTGCACTGACATCGCACAGCACACGGGCCTCTAGAATTTCGCCTTCATCGAAATTCAGCCGCCGCGGTCGGGATCGAACCCACGTCTTTCGGGTCAGCAGCCGAGCGCCGTAACCGCTGAGCCACCGCGGCGGGGCGAAGTTCAGCAATGGAAGAAATAAATATTTCAAGATAAGTAGATTCATAATGGTTCAGAAGTGATGGTAAGGAATAACATAGGCGTTCCATACCAGAAACCAAGCCTCATGCGGCAATTTTCCAACAGTCTGCATGACTCGTTGCATAATATTGCTAATTCTTTTCTAAATGCGCCAAAGTGTCCAGGGCCCCAGGCTATATACATTATATCTTACTTCATATTTAAATCTAGTACTAAAATGGTAATGGTATAATTTATCAACTGCAATGATATGAGCGCCATGGAAGAAAAATCTTTGTTGTTGAATTGTAAGCAGCATTATACACACATCGTAGATATCATCTTTGGATAACGTAAATTTATTTTAAGTTGGAGAATGTAATTGAAACCCAGGAAAGTTGCCAGTAGTCAACATGTAAATAGAAAAGGGCATTATAACCCAATATTTTAATTTTTTCAGAAAGAATGTATCTCAGATGACTGATTACACCGGTTATTCCAGCCATATTTCTTAATTATAAGTTCACATGAGATTCCCAGGGCCTGTGGGCAGTAAATATCACACCAAGACATGGAAAATGGTCAACAATGTCAACAGGCCGAGAGTTTAAAATAATATCAGCATGAGGAAAAACGCACTTATTTTTGGGCCGAAAATAACCGCTTTTGTTTTATTTTCGTTAATAATCGCAGAGTTAGATGTGGAGCACTTTTGTATCAGAACTATAGTGCTATTACAGTTGGAAACCAGTTGGTCGGTGTTACTACGAGAAAAAAGTATGCTAGTATCGTCTGCATATATAATAAATTTGGCATTCTGTTTATATTAAAAATGTCATTTATATACAGATTAAATAGAAGGGGGCCCAATATGCTACCTCGCGGGACACCGCGAAGCAGCGGCAAGGTTCATGATCGCGAGTAATTAATTTGGGATAATTTGATGGGATAAATATGACCGTAATAAGTGCAACCCACGCCCACTACCCCAAATATCGGACTTACAGACAGACAGACAGACAGACAGACAGACAGACAGACAGACAGACAGACAGACAGACAGACACAGACAGACAGACAGACAGACATACATACAGACAGACAGACAGACAGACAGACAGACAGACAGACAGACAGACAGACAGACAGACAGACAGACAGACAGACAGACAGACAGAGACAGACAGACAGGGACAGACAGACAGACAGACAGACAGACAGACAGACAGACAGACAGACAGACAGACAGACAGACAGACAGACAGACAGACAGACAGACGGACGGACGGACAGACGGACAGACGGACGGACGGACGGACGGACGGACGGACGGACGGACGGACGGACGGACGGACGGACGCTTTAAGTTGGGCTAGTTGGTAGTCGGTAGACGGTAGTCGGTGAATGGATGGATGGATGGATGGATGGATGGATGTATGGATGGATGGACGGACGGACGGACGGACGGACGGACGGACGGGTGGATGAATGGATGGATGGATGGATGTTTTATTTTGAGTGTGCCTGAACGGCCAGTTGACCTAAACGAGCGCAGACTAAGTCAACACGAACACCATGATGTGAACCGACATAATATGGACAACGATCACAAATACAATGCTAATAATAATAAAAATACAAGCATAATAAAAAGATCAATGAAAACAGCAAATTAGGCAAATATATCTGTCTAGTAAAACGTTGAATTATATGTTAATTGCAAACGAGTCATTGGTGAAATGGTATGCATATCGGGATAGAATGTACCACAGCATTTGGTGGTGTTTCGCTGAGGCACACAAAATCGCAGTGACATCAATAACTGATCACAGTCAATAGAGCCAAGCACAACTTTAAGTAGAAAATGCATGTCACGCGCGAATCGCCTCTCATGGAGAGTAGACATACCAAGGTCTGCTAGAAGAGAATCGTAGTCGAAGAAACGACTGCGCCCAATATATCTATCATATAGGATGCGTACAAATTTCCGCTAAGCATTTTCGATTTCATTGCCAGAGGTAACGAAGACACTGTTCCAGGCTACTGATGCCAACTCGAGACGTGGCCTCACGAGAGCACAGTAAAGAGTGCGCAAACATTCGTATCGACGAAATTTTGTTGTTAAACGAGCAATAGCACGAATATGTCTCAATGCGCGAGAGACAATCGACGAGACATGTAACCGAAAATCGAGCCTTGAGTCAACAATATCACCGCGGTCTCGTACATGGGCAGCACGAAATACTTGTCCACCAAGAAGAATATAATTAAATATATTTGTGTCGCGTTTTCTGGTAAGAGACAAAACGAAAGTTTTCTTAATGTTCAGTTTAAGCCTATTCATCACGCACCATTTCTCGATGTTGCTAATGTCAGCTTGCAAACGGCGAGTCTTCCAAGGTCTCAATCTCACGGAATAATTTTAAATCATCAGCAAATAACAAAAACCCTTAAGTTAACGTGTAGCGGCAAATCATTAATAAATACTAAAAATAACAGTGGGCTCAAGTTGGAACCCTGAGGCACTCCTGACGCTGACACATACTCGTCAGACACACAGCCGGAAAGTCTGACCACATGGCGGCGGCCACCAAGGTAGCTTTTGAGCCATTTGCAGTACATGGGACACAGTCCGTATTTTTCCATCTTAGACAGAAGCATCTCATGGGAAACAGTGTCAAAAGCTTTAGTTATGTCAAAGTAAATTGTGTCCACTTGACTGCGATTAAACACGTGGGGCTCACTACTCCCGAGAAAGTTGCATAGATTTGACTAGACGGATCGTGCTTTTAAAAAAGCCGTGCTGCAGAGGTGTTGTCTTTTGTTAAAAATACGAACTCATGCGTTCGTATATTACCATTTCAAAAACTTTTGCAAAACAACTAATAAGTGACACTAGTCGATAATTATTCACATCACAAGCATCGCCAGACTTATATACAGGAACAAATACTGGCAGTTTCCAAAGACAAGGAAAAACATCACTGCGCAAAGATAAGTTGAACAAATACGTTAGAGCAGGACGAAAAACGTCGCTGCATCCTTTGATTATGAAGCTGGGAATTTCATCGACTCCTGTTGAACATTTTAGCTTCAGCTTCTGAATCGCTGATAAAACTTCATACTCAGCGACACTTTCAAGCGCTAAGCAGTCAGGGCTGTCATCAAGATGGCACCGGTTATGTTGTCAGGGCGCACAAAGGAAAAACTAAAGTGCTCAGCGAAAGCTTGGCATACATCTTGCGGCTTGAAACAGAAATTGTCATGTATCTTTAGGAAAGCAGCACTCACTTTCTCTTTACTTTGCTTCCGCACAAAAGCCCAAAAAGAGTTTGGTTCTTTCATAAAGTTCTCTTCAAATGCTTCTGGTATTGAGCTTCATCGCGTGCAATAAGCTTTTTCACAGTTTGTCTGCATAGTGAATATCTTTGGTACCAATACTCACTTTCTAAACTAACGTACCGTTTGCGATACCGCTGTTTTTTTCTTTAAATAATGTTTCAAATCACAAGCAAACCAGCAAGGGAATCTAGACCCTCTCGGACGGCACCGCGGAACAAATTTTTTCATTGTTCCCTGTACAACTGGTGTGAATAGCTCAAGGCATGAGTCAACGTTCCCGATATCAAAGAATCGAGACCAGTCTTACCTGGAAAGCTCTTTGTACAGCCCCATATAATCGCCGTAAGCGTACCTGAATTTTTCTGGTAAAGCAAAGTTTTATGATTCACCAAGTGAAAGGCCTTGGAAAAGCCAATCACCATTTCTTGCCTTTAAAATTGTGTTAAAATATATTCTTCTTGGTGAAGCAAGGCTAATTTTGTAGACATGGTTTTTCAAAACTCGAATCGATGTGGTGTTATTAAATTGCAGCTTTCAGCGAAATCCGAGAGCTTAGTGTGGAATATTTTCTCAAGAGCCTTTGAAAAATAGTCAGAATAGATACCGGCTCATAATTACTTAACCCATTTCGATTTCTCTTTTAAAAAAGAACTACTACTTTGGCAATATGAATCTTTGCTGGAAATTTTGATATAGTCAGACAAATATTGAAAATATCCGCAAGAACTGGTGTTATGATACCTGAAATATATTTTATAGGGAACATCCGCATATGGCTTGGAGATTCGACAACGAAAGGCACGTTAAATTCGGACCGTTTTTGCAGAAATGGAGTTTACATGGCTAAATAACCCCGGGGTCGCAAAGAAGCCCAAAACGCGTACGTGCTGACAAGATGTGAAGTGCCACGGTGCACCGGAAAACGGTGCACAACGGCAAAAATGGCGAAAAAAAATGAAAGAAAAGTCACACGGGGATGGCGTTTAGCAGGATACTCGGGCCGCCCACACCGTCCACGTTACACGTGATTATCAAGGGTCGTACCGTCAGTACAACAGTAACTTACGCGAATATCATCCGACTTCCGACTTTCACCTTCCACAACTACGGGCACGTGGAAGCATGAAGAGATACAGGCCCCATGGACAGGCAACGAAAAATAGCGGTGAACCGACTTTCTACTCAAGCAGGCCGTCATGAAAAGAAACTGGTCCATCAGAATGGGGATGGGAGAGGACAACAAAGGTCTGCGCAGGACTTAACTGCAAGTATCCGGCTCGCCCTACACCTCACACCGCGTGCGTTCCAGATCAGGCAGTAGTGCGTTTCTTTCCAAATCACGCACTGTTTCCGGTGCTTACGCTGATAAAGGACGCGGTAGAAAAGACGGGAATAAATCATCATTTACACCCAATTGCAGTTATTCGCAGGAATAGAAGAAGCGAGGGAAAGAACAACGCCGCAACATGTTAGCGTTCCATACAAAGTTTTTACGAACTTAGAAAAAACTATTAATGCCCTTTTGAGTGTAATAAGTGAGATATGGCAAAGGGGAAAAATTTCACAAGGCTACAAACGGTCGTGTTCCCGATGCCGAAGGCTGGAAAACCTCCCACCAGCATACAATCATTCCGGCCTATGTGACTAACGCCAAAAATTTGTGATATTTATGAGGTGATTGCCACGCGCTTATCATGGTGGCTGCAAAAACCAGAAAAAATTCCATCCACGACAAATTCCACAACGCTAAAATCTAGGCGCGAAAACTGGGTTGGCTACACTGAAGACGTCATACATGTGTCGCCTCGTAGGCATCTAGTACGCACGTCAGTAGCTAGAGATGTGGTGAAGGCATATCGTAATGTGTCACACGCCATGATCCCTGAGAATATGGAAGGTATGGGCGTATTTCCTTGCACGTTACAGAAGTTCGAAATTTCCGGGGCCCTCCACTACGGCGTCTCTCATAGCCTTAGTCGCTTTGGGACGTTAAACCCCATAAACCAACCATCTCTATCCACTTTAATGGGGAACAAATCGCTATTTGCACCTGAAATAGTGAAGCGTCACCAGTCTCTGTTGTAGCCCCTTTACTATTGAATGTAGCTTCATACCACTGGCGTGAAAATTAGCGGAAACACCATGTGTAGCGTTCATGACTTACGCAGATGCTGTCCCGATATGGTCCACTCAAACACTTGGAAACAAAGAACGTTAATTCACAAGATGCCTAAAATACATTGCAAGAGCACGTCCGCGAAGGAGGCCTAGAACTACCTGCACAGAAGTGAAGCTTTGTTCACGTGGCTAACAAAACTGGCAGAGAGCAAGTGGCAACTAAGGGAGTCACGCTTAAAATTGGAAATCAGACATTACAAGAAGTGGACGAGCTCCGAATCATTGAGCTTGGCATTCATAACAAACAAAACAGCAGCAACTACGTCACACTTGATCAAACGCATATCCCCTAGGGGAGGAGGAGCCCAGCAGTACCGAGATGGCCAGACGTCTTGTGCATACGGTACTCCAACCTCGGATATTAACCAGGCTCAGTGTCTTCGACTGACGAGACGACATTGCGCACCGCCGCAAATGAGAAATAGAAAAGAAATGTGCGCCATTAGGGCTCTGTTTAAAGCTAGACGCGGGTTCGATCCCGGCCGCGGCGGTCGAATTTCGATGGAGGCGAAATGCCAGAGACCTGTGTACTCTGCGATGCCAATGCACGTTAAGAACCCCCGGTGGTAAAAATTTCCGGAGCCCTTCACTACGGCGTCCTTCATAGTCTGAGTCGCTTTAGGACGTGAAACCTCCATAAACCATAAACCTTCTTTAAGGGACTCCGAAAAGGGCTCTCAGTAGACCCCTTGCAAAAATACGCCACCTGCCGGTGAATTGCAGTTTCGGTTCGAAAAGCACGCTGGGAAGGCATTCGCCATATTAGGGGAAGCGTGCTGCCCGCCGCAGCGCCGCAGTGTTAAGGTTGTTCTGTCGGTATGGGCACGCACCGCTTTGCTAAGGTGTGACTGGTTGCTTACATGCTCATCCACTGTTGGTACAGATGCATTGTTTGAACGTCGAAATGAGTGGCATCCAGTATCCGATGCGTTCATGGGTGAACGTCATGACCAAGTTGCCGCCGCTTCGGAGTGAGCTCATTGATGCTTATGTGTCGCGGTTGACAGCGACCATGAAATGTCAGCGAAAGGCAGACAAGCTCGTCACCGATATCTGCGTTGTCACGCCATATGTCTCGGCGAATTATTCGTGTGCAACGTAAGTAACCGGACTTCGTTTGGGCATGTTAATAACTGTTGTTAAAACCGAGCAGATTAAGCGCAGGCGGAGCGACTGATAAACACTACGCCTGTCGGCGCCCGCTGTGCCGTGCTCGCCTTGTTTTACGTTTGCGGATTGTGATTTAGATTTGTATTATAAGCTGCTTTGTCTTTTTTTTATTCTGATGTTGACCTGTCGTGCACGCATCGTACTCTGGTTCTGTTCTGGCGTTCGTTCTGGCGGAAGCCTTTAATGCATCGTCGTTGTCGACAGAAGGTTGTCAGCAGGGGTGTCGCGCTTTTCGGTTGGTCGAAATGGTTATGATGTCAGAGTGCGCGGATTCGAAGTTATGAGGTCACCCTCGGATGCCCGACGCTGCCTTTTAGAGCACACGGCAACTAGTAAAATAGTTGTCCGCTCCGACAGAGGATGTAAGGCGTCCGTGGGTGACCACATTACATGCCTCATTACTGCGAACAGAGCCATGAATACAACCGAACTCATCGAAGCAGAGAGAGAGTCGTAGTTAAAGTGTATAGTGAAACAAAGCACTAGTATAGCACAAACAGTCTCGCAGTCAGTGCAAAACAGTGCGCCAGGAAAGGCTTTCGCCTTGCAGCACTTTATAAAGCGAAAGTGCCCCCTGAATTTTTATGCCCGTGTTCCCAAGTTGTGCGTAGCAGCAAGATGTGTAAAGTTTTTGGTCAAGGTTGGTATACCAAGCAAGGGGGTTTATTTTTTAGCCGTGCTGTGGCACCTTTTGAGCTTCAAACCTGTGTGAAGTAAGCAGAACACTCGTCATCACTTTTTTTTTGCAAATGAAACGAGTTTATTGAATCCTTAATTGGTACAAAATGTAAACTATACCTGCGAGGGAGCTTTTGGCCTTTCGGGGTGCCGTAAAGGCCGAGGAGCAAACCTCGTTGCCTGGGCAGTTTGGCTGACTGTACGTTTCTAAGGGTTCTTGAGTCTGACTTGAAGTATACATGTATGCAGGGCACCTTACCTAACACTTTACACAATTTTAAAAAATAGGCTTTTTGAGTAACTAGAGGGCTTTGTCGGCATAGCATTGTTAGAGCTGTAGTACATCAGAATACAGGTAAGGCATGCTAACTAGCAGGTAGGTTAAATAATATTGAATAGTTAACTTTAACTATTACTGTTAGGCTCCTTAATTATCGGCGAGAGTGTAGCGCACCGTAAGTAATATGCATATCAGTTTTTAGAATTTCGAAACCGCGGTTACCCTGGTGCTCTGGCCGAACAAATTTCGGTTATATTGCGCTGCTGAAATACATGCGCTTTCGAGAAGGGTGCAGGCAAGCAACCTGTCCAGTGCACGTAAGTCGTCAAAATGGCGAAAATTTTTGGACCGCAGAGCCGAGGGTAACCACGTTTTCAAAATTCTAAGAAATAATATGGATATTACTTACGCTTGGCTACACGCATCTCAATAATTAAGGCGCCTAACCGTTATAGTTAAAAAGTTAACTATGGAATATTAGTTAACCAGCCTTCTAGTTAGCACTTAGCTGTAATTTGATTTACTACACCACTGAAAATGCTATGTCAGAACTAGAGCTCTTCTAACTCAAAAAGCGGCTTCCGGTTTGAAGGGATTTAAAGGGCAACTGACCAGGGGTCTGGACATTTTAGAAAAACAAGCCCACTGCATAGATGAGGCATCGGAGATAACCTTTGCACAATACTAGAGCCATGTGCGCCCCGAAAAGCTGTAAAAACTGAAGTCAAAGCCCGTTCGTTCTTTCCTTCCAGAAGCAAACGTCCTCATCCTCTGCAGCCTTCGGGTTGACGTCATACTGCAAACTTTCACTAAAGGCACTCCATTGGTGCGTCGTTATGACTGACGGGCGAAGGGTGGGCGTAGCCGGTTCGTCGCGTGGTCTGCTCGCTGCGTGCACGCTTTCCGCAGCGCCTTCCGTTTTCGCACACGCATAGAAGCCCGCATGGAGGAAAAAAAAAAAAAACTGAGGAGGGAGCGTCTGGCGACAGCCTTGAAGCCTAGGCATAAAAAGTAAAAATATAGTAAAATAGTAAAATATAACTAATTGACTAAAATAAACTGATGAAGTTTTGTAACTTTTGACTTTAGGACACAAGATTATAGCGATAAATTGAAGGACAGTGACATAGGAGGCGAACCTAGTCTATAAAATTTGTTTTAGCATCGTGCTTCGAGATATGGAGCGCAGAAAATACGCGTTTGGTAGCACGTTAAGTTGGCTTTCCCGCGTTACATGTTGATAAAATGGCGTCGCTGTACATGGTATCGTCGCGGAAATTACGTCAACATCGCCTGTGTCCTAAAAACCTAAAGTGCTTCGCCACTTGATTAAAAAAAAAAACGGCCATTTCATCAATATGCACCATGCGAAAGCCAACTTGCAGATCTAAAAAGCGGCTTTTGCACGCTCAATATCTCGAAGCGTGTTGCTGGTTCGGAATTATCAAAAACTGTTCTCGCCTTCAATTTTGACGGCCTTCAGTTTCGCAATATAACTGTGCACCTTAAAACTAAAAATTAAGAAGTTAAATAACCTCGTGCCTTAAAAATAAAAAAGCTAATCAGATAATTTTATTTAATTATTAGTTTTTCATTACGTTCTGTGACGTAAATGACGTCCGCCTTTGCGTAAAATCAAACTACAGGCACCGAACCGAAGTATCGTTCACGGCTTTATAAAGAAAAATCTGTGTTGAATAAATTGGAACTCCCTGTATATAGGGGAGTGTTGGATACAAATCGAGTTCCCAAGACCATTTTTTGTATTCGATAAAATTTTTATGCGTGATGGGCAAACGTGTCGACACAAAGGAATCTAGCCGCCGCGGTGGCTCAGTGGTGTTAAGATCGGAGAAAACGGACCTGGGAGGAATTACTTCCAGACGTGAGTCATCGTGAAGCAAAGATGCGGCGAAGGCTCGCGACGGCGGCGGCGTCAAGTGGCCGAGTCTGCCCACTGTTCGCCGGACAGAGCGGTGCGGCGAAAAGTCAAGCTGTTGCTGTTAATTGAAAGACGGCTGTGTCCTCGGCAGAGGTATCGTGCTTCGGACATCCGGCGGGGGAGTACGAGGACGCTCATTCACCTGCTGGGAGACTGCGGGAAATTCCTTTCCCACGGAGCCAACGAACCTGAAGCCTTGCCGCAGTCGTCAAAGTGACACATCAGTGTTTGATGAGTCATTCTCTACCCCTTTCCATCGACCGAGCTGCGAGAGAGCGAGAGAGCTCAGCACAGCCCCCTGCCGTGGATGGTACCACCAGAGTCCACATCTGCCCAACTGATTGGACATCGTTCTCCGAACTTTACTCCCCACTCAGGGATCTGGGGAATACGAAGCCTATTTAACGGGATGCTGTTTTGTGACCGGAGCACTCCTTTCTAGACTGTAAATATGTAAAATAAACCATTCTGTACAGTTTCCTCCATGACGGAGTTCGACGCCGTCCTTCGGAGCCGGGACCTGCGGGGCTGAACGAGTCAGTCAACTGAAGGGCCCTTCCGTCTCCAACAATGGTTATGGTACTCGGCTGCTGACCCGAAAGACGCTGGTTCGGTCCCGGTCGTGGCGGCCGAATTTCGATGGAAGCGAAATTCCAGAGGCCCGTGTACTGAGCAATGTCAGTTCACGTTAAAGAACCCCACGTGGTCGAAATTTCCGGAGCCTTTCACTACGGCGTCTCTCATAGCCGGAGTCGTTTGGGACGTTAAACCCCAATAAACCAAACCAAACCAAACAAAGGAATCTTGCATAGTTTTACAAAGAAAATGTTATATCACGCCATGTAGAAAGCGTCGATTTGCGATTTGGCAAAATCGGTAATTTGCGTCCCTGCAGAAAACAAAATAATTTTTTTTTCGAAACTGATAATTTTTTCAGCGATTGGATGCAAACTTTCCTGTTGTAAGCAATGAAAAATATTTTTTTGGCTCCTACAGTTTTGCAGCAATAAAATCGCAAACATTTCTACAAAAGTAAGGTATTCCAATAAGGGCAGTTTTTAGGAAACTAGTGGGACAAAATGAGTAAGAACCAATTGAAGCTGAAATTCTTTCTCAGTATCAATTCCTTATTTATACTATCGCCGGAGAAAGTTCGTGGTTTTAGGACGGGCATGTGATTTTTGCTTAGGCGTTGAAATCATCTGGAATTCTAAAAAAAATTCGACAAAAGGCAAAGCTTGACGGATATTAAAGAAAGCAGACAAGCCACCCCTCCTATTCTCTTTAAAATTTTCTTAGAACATCATCAGTACCTGGAAATTCTAGAACAAGATGTGTTACATTAGATTGTTTTAAACTATAAAATTCAAGGCCTAACGCAGACTATATTTCGTTCAGATCAGAGGACGTGAAAAAAAACTGCCTGTCAGGTCATTCATATTTAGCACCTCAGACTTCGCTAGCTGGCACCCAAGCTGTACACCGCGAAGGTCCAGTGACTGCAAATGATAGATGAACGCCTTTTCAAGCAGTGGTGGCCCAGTGTCTCCGTTGCTCGCTGGAGCTTGGCTGACGATAAGCTCAAGTTTAAAATAAACAGCCTGAAATGCGTCAGCGCCGCACCATACGGGTCGAGGAATTCCCATCCAGCATTCTCCGTGCCGATGGACCGCGACCTTTCCAAACCGGGCGAGAATCACCGAACTGCTCCATTATGGTAGCACAAAGAAAGATCGATGATGACGTCGACACATGGACAACAAGCGAGCCCGGTTTCGCCTATTTCCCCCATGTCCTCATTACCAGGCACTCAGCCCTCTTTGCCACGCGTGCATTCCTGGAGGCTTCTCAGAACACTTGGCTGTCGCGGCCAAGATAAATCTCCCGGGGACCGTCCCCCGCGCGGAAGGAAACGATGACAGCAGCTCATGCATCACCGGTTCCGCATCATCTCGAAGACGTTGGCCACCAGTAATGACGTTCATTTTGTACTGCTTTCTTTGGAGGCGAAGATGCAGCGATTACAAGCGATAATGCACACGGCAGTGATGTCGAACCCCACTTGACACCAAGATCCTAGATTCAATAGCCGCTGCAGGCTGCCGCCTGTCGTAATGCAAAGAACAAAAAAAAATGGTGGTGGATTTGCGTAGTTAGGTCAAATGGAATTAGGTGCACTAGCGTTTCGGTTTTCACTTAGGTTCCGGTATTCAGATCCAGTGTTCACAGATGGAAGTTGTTCGGACAGCGATAATGGGTTAATGTCCATATTGGTCATTCTCTCCTTAACATTCATAGGTCCCTGGGAGTCTTCGTATGCCACTTCTGGCGCAGTGGTGCAGCGGTGAAGCGACGCGCTACTGCCCTTCTATGGCAGGTGCTGCCACCGGCGAGACTTGGGTTGCGACCCAGGTAGCTCTTCCCGAGCAGCCTCTAGCGGTTAATGAAGCTACCACCTGACACGGTGAGCAGGAGGGTGGACAGGTCACTCGTTTGAGGAACTAAAAGCCACCATTTGGAATCTGGGTTTCGATCACACTACGACCGTGAAGTCAGAATCATTTTTAATTCACAAGTTTAAAGCCGTCTCATCAGGTATAAACCAAAGGTAAGCTAACTTGCCTGTCTTGATCGCCCCCTTTTTCTGACCAACTTCTTGAGATCAGCGGGGACGTGATTGGTATTTTTGTTCAGTTTATAAAATGCGTTGTGCGTGACTAGACAATGTACACCTCCCGTCAAAAGTATACGGCCCAAGGGGTTTGCTTGTGAGGCATGCGGTCAGCCTCGTTATGCATCCTCAGCGACCGTAATCTCTCGAAAGAGTAATGGCTATTGCGTCCTCAATTTTCCCAAGCTTTGGGCTGTTAGACGTGCTAGGAGGCCACGCTAAACAGCTTAGAAGCAAACCCCTTGGGCTGTATACTTTTGACGGGGGCTATACCTGCAATGTGATTGCACGCCACTCTGAATCATTGCCCTTTCGTGTGGTTTTATTCATTTTATTGAATGTGTACATATCGGAGGACGCTACGCATACCATCCACAATGTAGCTTCGCATCGTGTCCCCGCCCCCCTCCTTTTTTTTTGCACCGTACCCTTTTCGCACGTGGGCGCTCCGCATTATTGTGCACCTTGTATGTTCGACACGTGTCTCTGTTTTCGTGGGTATTTTAGATGACCCCTGATGCACAACTTTATCGCTTTTACGATTCCATGATTTCGCCCGATTTTAGCTTTTTTATATTCATCGTCATTGGTGTAGATAGTGATAACATCGTGATATAAATTTAAGAGACTGCCCGCAGCTCACTTTCTTCAGACGAAGGCCGGTCCCCGGCCGAAACGTCAAGTGTTTCTTCACCACGTCTGTTTTCTTGAAGTGCGTGTGTGTGTGTACATATGCGCGCGCCCACACACGCACACGCGCACGCACTCACACGCATGCGCGCACGCACACGCGCACCTGGGCAGATCGTCCACCACCGGTGATGCCTGAAGTCTGCCACAAAGCAGGCTTCAGACAAAAAAAAAATGGACAGAAAAACAACAGACAACGGCAAAAACGTCGCATATAGAAGTTCCGTGGTGCGGGAAAGGAACGCTCGACATGATCGTAGGCCGTTAAAGGTATTTTTTTTTTCTGTACGGCTGACGTTTCGCGTAAAAAACTGCGGATGAGGCCGTCTCCTGGAGGCACCGAAATTACGGGGACACTGAAGCTCCGCCTTTAAGGGCATGACGCGGCAGGGCTGAGGCTCCCTTCAGCATTTTCTCTTCATACACAGTCATTGTTCTTTGTTCACATTCACACATTTATCACGAAACAGTTCCCACATTCTTGTCCTTCAACTCTTCCACACTGCAGTTTACGCGCATAATGTTGCTCTAACTAGTATCGCACTAATTAGCACGTCTATAGTTAACGCCACTAATTACCGCATTAGTAAGCTTAGAGTAAACAAACGCCACACACATAGCCCCCCCCCCCCCCCCCCCCTTTTTTGTACGTCAGCCATGTCAGCCTGCTGAAGTCAGTAGCGTGCCTGACTGGCGACCCAACGGTTGTGGGTTCGAATTTACACTGAAAGATATGATTTTTTTGTTTTCATAAATTGAATTACTATATAAAGTTAAGTAGATTGAGACATGTGCCGACCTTTAATTCACATTACAAGTCCTCTTTTCAGTTAATTTCATTCCAGATATACACCTGTGACGTCATGCGTGACGTGGGTTCCTCGACACAACAACGACGCCAGGTTTTCCGCTGAACGGGGGAGCCTTAACGCCGTTGCGTTAAAGTGGTCTTTCCTGCGCAAGCTGAAAGTGTGCCCCTAACCCGCAACTACCAAGGCCTTCATTTAAAAAAAAAAGCAAGAAAAAGGAAACATGAAGCTTTCCATTCATTTGCGTACGAACTCTACGGCTGTCAACAAGACGCTCCCTTTGGTCGCATGCAGAAAAGCGCGTGGAGGGGACGATAGCATTTAGTACAAAGTGGTCGTAACATGGATAAATAGAGGGAGCTCTTAAGGACCCGATCGTCAACTATGCAAAGATAAACGCATCGCAGGCTTTTTGGCTTGTTGATGAATTATGAAGTTTCCTTTCCCTCAGCCCATGTCTGCGATATAGGTGACATTAACATCGATAGGCTAAAAGACCAGACAGTAGTTGCAGTTGATTACTTAGACACACTTCCCGATAATGTTATCGAATATCACTTATGTAGAATTTCTTGGCAACGCCTTGGTGTCTTGATCACTTAATCGTCTGTCCGGAGCAGCGCGTATGTAGACGGAAGTCTAATGGCGAACAATATTCTGTATAGTAGTAGCACTGAGAAAACCAACGATATTGAAATAATTAATGAACCACGCTTGGACGCATTTATTGGTGGCTACGATTGGGATATGCTCCTCGCTAGTACTCGTGACAGTGCTTTTTATGAATCCTTTGCTGCTATTTTAACGGCTCAGGCGTGTAAATTGCCCCGCCGCGGTGGTTCAGTGGTTCTGGCGCTCGGCTGCTGACCCGAAAGACACGGGGTCTATCCTGGCCGCGGCGGCCGAATTTCGATGGAGGCGAAATTCTAGAGGCCCGTGTACTGTGCGATGACACTGCACGTTAAAGAACCCCAGGTGATTTAAACTTCCGGAGCCCTTCACCACGGCGTCCCTCATAGCCACAGTCGCTTTGGGACGTTAAACCCACATAAAAAAATGTTGTGTAAAAGCTGTAATTTCTACCGAAAGAACCTTGGTGAACTTCATCTGCTCTTTGAACAATCGCTGAATGAGAATTAGCTTGGGAGCGCGATAGTCGATCGCCTGAAAACTACCAGCTACGCACAGCTTACAATACAGCTCGTAATCTCGCCTCTGCGCTGCTCCGCTCCGAAAAACGTAGGTTTATCAGAAACGATTCAAGATATTTCGAGCCAATCCTCCCACACCTTGGTCTTTCATCAAGGAGTAAGTTTACTTTAGCGTGCGTGTTGGACACTATAGCCTGAATCTTCGGCGCTGTCTTTAAATTTGCGCATGAGTTCAACTCATTCTTTGCATCACCTACGCATACAGTAGTTCTTACGGTTTGTGACATGTATGTTTCTCGTTGCGTATCTGTCGCTGACTCGGCGTTTTCACCAGAGTGTAGCATAGAAGACAATAATTGTACTTTCTTCAGTTTAGTCTTTAGGAAGTCTTCTGGATTGAATCCCGTGTCCGTTGGTGCACTGATGTCGCAACTGTGAGTATCTAAAGAAGGTTCTGCTGACAGTTGTCATTACCATTATTACTACGCAAACAGTACCGGCAAGCGTAAAGAAAACACTCGTGATCCCACTGTATAAAAAAAAAAATGGAGAGAAAAAGGCCGCCACCGTCTGGAAGACGAAGTATCGAGCGTTAGCTGTTTGGTTTACTAGAATTGATAGGAATGAGATTGACACGTGGCAGGTGGTTGTTTCTACAAAGCTATTGTAGATGGCACTACAAGTCT
This sequence comes from Amblyomma mixtum, assembly GCF_055824585.1. Lineage (NCBI taxonomy): Eukaryota > Metazoa > Arthropoda > Arachnida > Ixodida > Ixodidae > Amblyomma > Amblyomma mixtum. Next base: position 21,262,469 of record NC_143014.1, read on the forward strand.
CAATGCGAGATTTGCTGTTTTCTAGTTGCTGCCACAGATGGCGCTGTGATCTCAGGGTGGTAGCAGACCCCACGAAATCTCTAAAACGCTGAGTGCAAGCACCATCGCTGCTGCCAACCTGCAAGATGTCAAAATGCTGAGAAATGGTTTCGCTATACTTTGATATCTGTCAACAGAAAAAAAAAAACCGAGCTTGCATCCTTTCGCAGTCTGCAAAAACACATTCCGGCCGCTAATCCTGCCTTATGATCATGCAGGAATAGTATTCATTGGATATCTATTCAGAGTACGTGTGCATGAAACTACGCAAGATTGCCTGCCTTATGTAGGCTATTAAGTCACTTTGCCTGTTTTTCGTACTCAAGCAGCTTGTTCAAACCTTGATGTGTGCCCTGCCGCGGTGGCTCAATGGTTACGGCGTCGGCTGCTGACCCGAAATACGCGGGTTCGATCCCGGCTTCGGCGGCCGAATTCCGATGGAGGCGAAATTCTAGAGGCCCATGTGCTGTGCGATGTCAGTGCACGGTAAAGAGCCCCAGGTGGTCGAAATTTCCGGAGCCCTTCACTTACGGCATCCCTCATAGCCTGAGTTGCTTCGTCACGTTAAACCCCAATAAACCAAACCAACCAAACCTTGATGTATAGTTCTGCCCGCTATAGCACTTATTTTAATTTCTGTAGCAGCGTTTGAAAGGAAAAAAATGGATTGTTTTAAGCAGTATTTCAACCTTATTGAGGTTCGTTTTGTCTCCCGATCCCGATGTAAGCTTGTATGCGCTTCGGTAAATTCCCAGCTTTGAACTTGTATTCGCTGAAGCTGTTCTATTAAGATACATATGTTGAGAAGACTATTGCATTCCGTAACCCCCTGCCCGCCTGATACGGCCACATGAACGATATTTACTGCCAAAAACTCTCACCAGGTGCGGTGAGAATACCCGTCCGTATTACATTGCGATGATTCTGAATGAACTTGCCGAAGAAATGTTTTCTTTGCAGGCGAATAGAGCAATGAAGGAGTGCTTGTTTAATTCATGCATACTATAATTCTTGTTTTGATTTTGCACTATAACTAGTTTTTGTGTATCAACGGCTGCTTAGCTTTTTTCCTGTGCTGTGCCACTTTCTAATAGGCGCTTCGAGCCGAAATAACCTTTGATTTTGGCAGGGCCAACGCTGTACACTGAAAAAATGAATGAAAACTACTATCACTATTATTATCAGCCTAACTACCTCAACTGCAGGACCTCTGTCACTGTCTTTATATTAACCCTGTCCTGCCCCAGCTGCAGCCGCATTATCCATCCGCGGAAGCACTCATGATCTCATCCGCCAATGTTTACCTTCTCTGGGAATGCACTCCGGTGCCCTTAGGGACCACCTTTTGTCAGCATTGCATGTCACACCCATTTCTTCTTTTCGTTCCAGCTATGCCGTCGTTAAGTTGCGTTTGTTCGTTAACTGTTCTTTTGCGGTCTTATCTTAACCTTACCCCTATTATTTCCCTTTACACAGCTTGCTGCGCTGCCCTTAATTTATTTCAAGCCCCCATAGGCAAGAGGGCAAGCTAAGGTTAACCGGCAGAGCGGAAGGATAGGTCCGCCTGCTTTACTGTCGTCCCTGGCGAGAATAAGAAACGCGGCTGAGCTAGGTTTTGTCGAAATAAAAGCCTGTCTCGCCCGCTCTTTCATGCCAAGAGCTTTCGAGCGAAGACCGCGTTTCCGTGCTCCAAAGGGCCAGCGACACTTACATAACTGTCAACACAGGACGCCAGCGGAGCGATACGGCTACAACGCCGGCGTAATTTCAGTCTTTGCTCTCTTTGTAGCACGGCAACACTTGCGCACTGCCGCTGTCCGTGCCGCTCCCTTGTGCGAGTCTTGTGGGCGGCATTTGCGCGGAAATTACGCTCATGAATCGCTGATGAGCTTAAGTGGCCATAACGATGATGATAAAGACACTGACACAAGTGACGTTGTCAATGCATGAAAGTGTAGTGGAAGCCATTTTATAAATGAGTGAATAAATAGGCAGCAATCTGATCGCTTATTTTTCTCATTACCATGAGTAGGCGCCAGGGGGATGTGTATTGCAGGACCACTGTAGCACATTCTATGAGAGGCAACAGATGCAGTTAGTCGCACCGTTTGAGTCAGTGTCGGCTGGGTGCCCACAGGGCGGCGTTTGCACGCATTTCTCCAGCCTCCTCTTCAGGCGCAGTTGGCCACCTTCTCGCATTTGTGTGCGACCGCATAACGCTGCGCAGCGGAACAGTCAAACGCTTCTCGCGCCAAACCCGCGTCGCTTGCCAGATTCTGAAGACCAGGCAACGCGTGCAGCGCATTCTGGGAGAGTAATCGACGACGCTCGTTCTTTTATTGCGAAAGCCCTTCTAGCCGCATTTCAGCAGTGCGTGTGATGCCTCAAGGTAGCAAGTTTAACTGGCTCACGGTTTCAGCGGATACCTCAGTCGTGCTGTGAGCAGGCGGTGGCGCACACCTACAAATTGCGCCTTTCCTTTTCTCAAAACCAGCGGAAGGTTTAGTCTCCGTTGGTTCTGTAGAAAAGAAAGGCGCACAACTGGTTCCCTGGGTCAGTGGACTCTTCATTCGCGCTTTCAGGCACAATATTTCGTTCTGAGCAATGCCAGCCATTTTTTTCCTGTATTGGTGCGGTAGACGTCGCTCCCTATTCTTTCACGCAAGCATTAGCAGCTAACGTTAGACCTGCTAACATTGCCATCAACGCGGTTTGAACAGCGCCATCTGTTTTCATTATGACGCCAATTACTCCCTAGAGAATGCCGGTTGTACACAAAAGGAGCGAATAAACGCGCAGTGGTTTCCCTCCGCGCCACCAGGCTTCGAATCCAGCTAGGAACTATTCGGTAAACTTGTATTCATAGTGCTAGCTGCTAATGCGAAGGTTTAGCATAGACATGCAGTCCTGTATGCAGATGGCACGGCTCTACTAATATCGCACCAGTCAGCAGACAAGGCCGAATCACTTGCCAGTAATAGCCTGCAGAAAGCAATAACTTGGTTCAGTACTAACAAACTAACGCTGAATGTTAGAAAAAACAAAGTCCCTTGCTTTTGCCTCCGGCAGCAAATTAACCCCCATAACATGCTACCTGCACCTTAATGGAATACCCATTTAAAGTGTTCAGTGAGTATTCGACGAAAATCTATACTGGGCGTCTCACATAAATGACCTATGTAAAAAATTAACCTCTGGATGTTTCGCACTAAAATGTTTCATAATGAGAGCGCAGCGTGCAGGTTTCCGCAACAGCTAAGAGTCGCCGCGCATCCTTCGGCTAATTCTACTCACCCCGTTTAGATAGGCTGCCAGATTTCTGGCATGTGCACTGCATCTGGTCGCCGCGGGAGTGGACCAAGGAGTAGAACGACAAGCCGGAAATCTCCGAGTATTTTGATTTGCAAGGTCACCTCGTTGTTACTAAAGGCGCTTTCCACTCGGCTTGCAAGTGATGTCCTTCCACGATCACTCGATGCTCTGGCGGCCATGCACAGCACTTACTGGATTCCGAAAGTGTATTTAACGGCTTTACTTTTTTTTCTGTTTCACAGAAATTACACTGAGAAGAGTCGACCGGGAAACGCTACATTTAACATTATGAAAGACAAAGGCAAGGGCCATGGACGTACCCGGAATTGCTGTTTATAGGGCTGGCCCCTTTACGGGGTCGTAAAAAACCGTCGTGAAGTTTCTAAGAGCTACATGAGCTGGAGAGTCAAGTCCGACAGCCGTCTGCAGCGCGCCACTATTATGACACGAGAGACACAGGCCCTATGTGATCAACTTTGCGTTCCTCTGCACTTTGTTTCTTCTCATTTTCTGCACAGCGGAAGCTTTCCATTAACCCCGAACAAGAAATGCGGAATGAAGCTTCACAAGTAGTCGCTTTGCAAGCTACTTTGTCTGTAACTTTGTTGAGCAGCCGTCTTTGGCCTGTCGACACCACTTTTCAGCGCCACGGACGTACAGCCTACAGAACGTTGGAAATCGTAACGTACATATCTGAGCCCGTGTTTATAATTTACAATTTTCTGAGCCATTAGATTTCTTGGTGCCATTATGAAGGTTTTCGCCTCATTCTGCGGGACTTGAGACAGCAAGCATGCTATGCTTTATCTGTTAAGTGGCGCGAGACCTACCTGAGAACGATGACTGAAAATTAGCGCGTCTGGGCATGCTACTGAAATGCTACGGCATTTAACATGGTTACTCGGATCTAGGCCGGCGACGATTCCAATCCAACACCCGAAAGTTGAAGGCCAAACAAAAAAAAATATATTTTCTCGAATGTAAGCCGGCCAAAAAAACAACTGAGAACGACAGCAGGGAGAGCATGCAAGCAGCATTTCTCGCCACGAACCTGCTCCTGCTCACTAGTCATCGCTGTCCTTATCACTATCCTTTTCGTACAGTGCACAATCTTCTGTGCCATCAAGTGCAATGGAAATGCCGCACTTTCCGAGCGCGCAACCAAGCTTTCCGGGATGTCATCCCAGGCTGCAGCGATGCAGCTAGCTACAACTCCTATCGACGCTCACTTGATACGGCCTGTTAGCTCGCGCGTTTTACTGGTCCGGTGCAATGCCTCGCTCCCTTTCTCTCGCTTTGGCCAGTAGCATTTCTGTGTTCACTGGAAGTTTCCGAACTGTGCAAGTGGCGATGGCGGCCTTTCTTCGCCCTCCTGGTTGCGGCGCAAGCAAAAAGTTCATCGCGCTGCCTCTCCAACGGCAAACATTTTTTTCGTCCGCGCCGAAATCCCGACCGGCTTGTAGGTTTGAAGATTGCTCTGCAGCGCGCACACGTGTACCTACTGACTTCTGTCGCGAAGGTATAAAGTGATGAGGCTAAGGGGTGTTCTTCGAACTGCGTGAAGCCGTCGCGATGGCTCAGTGGTTATGGCACTCGGCTGCTTATCCCAAAGACGCGGGTTCGATCCCTGCCGCGGCGGTAGAATTTCAATGGAGGCGAAATTCTAGAAGCCTGTGTAGTGCGCGATGTCAGTGCACGTTAAAGTACTCTGGTTGGTCGAAATTTCCGGAGCCCTCCATTACGGTGCCCCTCATAGTCCGAGTCGCTTTGGGACGATTAAAACCCCATAAGTCAAACCAAGTACAGGACAGGCCGGCCCTGAATCCATGTTGAAATTTTACAAGAAAATTTGAGGCTGTAAATGGTGAAATATACTAGAGTAAAGAACGTGCTCTAAGGATTTGGGTCTATAGTTTTCAATCTGGCAACGAGGACAACTTTTATGCGTTGGCACAGCGTTGACTATTTCCCATTCACGGGGCAGGGTGCATGCCATACTAAACAGCACGACCGGATATCTGGCTATGAATGATGCGCATGGTTTTAGCACACGACATCGGACGTTGTCAGGACCAGTGGCTGTTGCACTTTTTAATTCCTGTAGTAGTTTCAGCACGCCGCCGTAAGAAATATTTAGGTCAGACGTAGTTTCAAGGCTATAAGGGATTGGCCCGGCTAGGTATGTGTATGTGCAGAAAACGTGGTTTGAAAATAATGGTTAAAGTAGTTAGCTTTTTCTGAGCCCTCAGCAATTAGGCCTTGAGCAGTTGAGGTTGGAGGGATGGAGGTGTCTTCCTTTCCAGTAATTTGATATATTTCGACATTTGTTTTGATTACGTTTGAGTTTCTCACTAAGCAATACATTGAAATTATATTTGGCTTGTTTTATCTTTAATTTGACGTGTTTTCCAAGGTCGTCTATCTGTCTATAAATTTCAGCATCGTTTGAGCTAATGTATCTTTGGAACAGACGGCATCTTCAATTCAGAAGGAGCTTTGATTCTGCGGTTAACCATGTTTTGTTGCGTCTCTATTTGCTGGATATGATTCTCGATGGTATGTGATCGTGTACCAAGGAAAGCATTTTGTTCCTAAATAGCTGCCACAACTCATTATTCTGCAAGAATTACTACATTCTAAAAATTTGTCGTAGTACTCATGAAGGCCGTGTGTTATTAAATCATAGTTACCTTTATGAAAAACGTACACTCTACACGGCAGGGCTTTGCCTGGGAACAAAGACCTGCAAAAAATTCGTCCCACGACAGCTTAATGCTTATCCCAGGAATAAGTAAGATAGATTCCACCAATGTATTACAGTTCGTGAAAAACAGATCAAGTGTGAAACCACAATCGCCACGACGTCTTTTAGGAAAATCTACAAACTGATAAAGACCATTTTCCTTAATCATGTCGAGGAATTCTAACGAGAACGTGCTGCGAGAGGACAACGAAGGCGATCTGCCAGTCCAACGTACAGAAGCCCTATTGAAACCATCACCTATTAGAAAATCTCTCCTCTGACCCTTGCACGTGACAGCGAGGTAAGCGTTTCAGGGCTGCTGCTGCTAAAGCTAGGGTATAATGCACGGAATGGTAAGCCCTTGATATCATGTAGCCTAACTCGGCACCACACGTTTTCACAATAAATGTCGCTGTCTATCGCCGCACTTTGGAGGGAACTATCAACAAGAAGACGCCGTCACCGTATTTGTCATGGTTTCGCTTGTAGACCGTAAAAGGAGGTGGAAAAACTTCACTATTTCTTACGGATTCGTCCAGCCACAATTCAGTGTATTTTACAATGTGAGCCTGTGCAGAGAAGATAAGGCTGGCAAGTGCGTCATTTTATTTTTAATCCTTCTGCAGTTAATAAGCAAAACGTTTAGTTTGGTGGGGCGAGGAGTGTTGCAATAAATAGGCTGACAAGTAACCTGTTTTTTTTTTTGGGCAATCTTTGTCATATCTTCCAGCTTCAATGACGACGTCTCCGCAAGCATCGTAAGTGCAATAGCGGGAATCCAAAATGAGTTTATGAAAACGAAGATTGAAAGACATTGCTTTTTTTTTGTAAACTCCCCAAGCTTAGCGCGAGCGTTACGTACCGCAGGTGGAAAATCTATCCGGACTGCGAAATCACCAAACTTTAGTTAAGATCGTTGGGCAAGAATGGGTTCTTTGTCCTTAAAACGCAGGAGTTTTACGATAGGGCGTCTCTTTTTTACATTGAAGCGGCCAATTCTATGGGCTCTTTGTACGTTAGCACTGGTAATTTTCAAGCCGATTCTTTCATCGCACAAGGAAACAACTGCCTATGTGTTCAAGTTTCAGATGCTGAATCAGTTAATCTAAAAAACAAAACGTTATTTCGTGGAAGCTTATTTTCCGCGACATAAGCGGCAGTTTTAAGCTGAGCAATGTATCTGGCAAAACCAGACATGCTAGTACCCTTAGTTTGCCCTTGGGTAGGTGGTATAACAAATGAATAGGGTGGGTTTTTTTCAAGAACTAGTTTTTCTTCGTTTTTTTTTTAACTTTGAATCTACTTTACCCTTCCGCTGCTGCAGCTGCTGCTACAGGGTGTGCAGAATTTGCACAAGCTCCTGATCGATACGCTTAACCTTCTCAAAAAACGAAGAGCATTCGCATGGCTGGTTGCCATGATCTGGATTCATTTCTATGTCACCAGGGAGCAACAAAAAGATGTGCATGTAAGAAGCGCGAACAACAAGGAGCCGGCATTTTGCAAAAATTTTCGCGCAAGTTGGACAGCGTCAAAGGGGCACAACACCGCAAACAAGCACCGGTTTGTCCTTCTACATCGTGAGGAATTTCTCAAGTAACCCACCCGGGTTAGAAGCACGGCGTAAGATATATAGGTGAGGACACTGTGCGGGCGGCGCACTGGCCGCAAGCGGCCAGATAAAGTACCAGCCGCGTCATCCGAACCGGGCCGCTGATCGCAGCGCCAGTGTCGGTGAAGCGGTGAAACTTCGCCCGAAGAAAGAAAACATAAATGAGCTATCTCGTTGCGATAGCAACCATGCAGATATCGCGCGACTCGTCTACGTCACAAAAGCCGTTCGCATGGCATGAACTATTCCTTGCGCTGTGCTTCCAGTGCTTCTTCAGCGGCACGGTGGTGGTCGGTAAACTGCAGCAATGGGCCGCAAGTGCTTTGTTGAAAACTGCAACAGTGGTTTTCAGTGCGTCAACATTTTTCTGTGCAATCATGGTGTTTTATTTTCAATGTTTTGCTTAAACTCACTGAAACCGCTTCCTACCGACCCAGTAAACCATAAAACGTCACATGAACATCACTGAGATATTTACGCTGGACATCAGACACCTCCACCAGACATCCATTTTAGTATCGTTTACAAAAATCTACGTGCCTACAACATCAAAATTAATGTCTAGTCCCAGGTATAGTACGTAGTGCCGACATCCAGCTCGACATTTACGAGACATTTTTGCATGGTTTAAGTACGGCCAGTCTACGTAGTCTAGACATCTATATAAGAAGAATATGATTATACATAGACAAATACCCGGATGAAAATTGCTACCTGGTTCCAGTCCAACTGGTTTAAGGAACGCATTTCCAGTTGTTCCAGTCGCAACTGGTTTAAGGACCAAATTTTCAGTTGTTGCAACTGGAAATTTGGTCCTTAAACCAGTTGCGACTGGAACCAGTTGCAACCTCATATGTAACTGGGACCCGTTGCGATTCCGTATGCAACGGGGACCTACTGCATCCAGTCACAGACTTCCCTATGGAGGCGTAGGGACGTCCAAGCACTCCAGCTAGCTCAAATACAGTTGAGTAAGCGAGTACATGGCCATCACGGAAGCCCAAAACACTTCAGATGACTTTTGAGTACGTCAGTGTTTTATTGTGCTCGGTGCTTTCACTGAATCTTGAATCTTCTCGCTGAGCATAATCGTCAGATTTATAGCTGCGGTGGCATCAACACTCTTCTGCCGAGCCCAATAGGTCAGGGTTGCTGCAAAACAAAGCATAATTGTTCATTTTTATAGGTGACAAACAAGAGAATAGCACAGCAACCACTACAAACAAGCCCAGTAATTTACGCCATATTTACCGACGCAAGTCTATCAAGCGTAAAAGGATGGCCTTGCGGCACTAAAAAGCAGTCGTGCTGAGCGGAGTGTGCCTCCACGTGCACTTCGGCACACCATCCAAACGCATGCCCACATTACGGTAGTAGAGGCCAGTTGCATACATCACCAGCCTTTGTTTCAGTGCACAACGAGTTTGGCAAAACAGTCAAACGAGTGAGCGTAAAAATATAACGTGCCGATAAATGCGTTACAATGTTTTCATTACGAACGCAAAAACAGCATAAAATACACTTCAGTGAGCGAACTGAGTACGCACCTGGAAAGGTCACGATTCCAGCCGGTGAAAACGACTTGTAGTGCTAATTCGTACTGACGGGTCCACTTCGCCGAGTAGTAAAAGCAAGCAAACTGTCTTCCTTCAGCTCCATCAAGGAAAGACTTGTTGAACAATCTCGCCAGCCATAATAAGGGAATTATTAATTCTATGTCGAGGTTCTCCAAACGCAACGCTCCCTCGGAACACGATGGGAAATCGCACACGCCGTGCGCTCAACCATTGCCGCCGTGGCTGACCCTCATGCAGAGTGTGCGAAACTAACGCATTTTTGTATCATCACTTTTTTACACTTAGTAGCCTGCTTGCTGTGGCACGAAAATTAAGTTAATTTTTAAATTGTAACATATTCCTTTTTTTTACAGCTGTGATCGCCATGCGCAGTTCGCGCTATTATTGATAAAATACGATACGAACTTCAACGCGATGGCGGCGTAGACAATTTCACTGCGCTTTCCGCATCGCCGCCGGTCGCGGCAGTCGCGGCATGTCTCGGTGATCACGGTCTCAGCATTAGAAGTTCGTTTCGGTGGTTGGGCAGTTATAAATAAATAATTATAATGCTACCCTGCTCGAAACGCCCATGTCACAACGGGCTAGAGATAAAAAGAGAGCGGGCTCAATAAAAAGAAAAAAAAATAGCATTGCTAATAACGGGGGCACACGATATGTTCGCTGCAGTGCGACCCATGCTAAACACGCGATGCGGAGTTTTGAGGGAAGTAGCGTTATTCGCCGGGAGAGCGCCTACCGGCATTTTCGCATGCTGTGCACACAGTGCGATCGGATTGCTCTTCTCCGATAAGCCAGCTTTAATCTAATTTCACAGTACTTTAATTTATGTGCTTAATGACTGTAAGATGAGCTCAGCCGCAGCAGCATTTATTTACTTCTCGTCGTCCCTCCAAGGAGCAAAAAAACTTCCCATTTGGTTTTTACCCACGACTAGTTTTACCCAGCAAGCAAGGTGGGCAGATGAGGCTCGGAAGTTTGCTGGGATAAGGTGGCTGCCGCTGGCACAGGACAGGGTTAATTGGGAATTTTTTTTGCCAGCAGTGAACATAGGCTGCTGATGATAAAAAGTGGGGATCAAGAAGTTTACCCTCAATAAATATGAGGTCACACATTCAGCTACACAAATGCCAAACCTTTCATCAGTTCAGCATTCCAGTAGTCAGTTACCTGGTTATTATAGTACTGGCTGCTGATTAAAAAAAAGTTTTTCAGTGTGGCTGAGATAGCTTGCGTTGGCTGTAGCTCAAGGTATAAATTGAAGGCAAGAATAGTAATGAAATAACAATGCGAATCTTGACCAAAGTGACTGACATTTTAAATCAACTGCGTATAATTGGGTCAGAAACCTGATGGGTGTGCATTCAGATTTGTCTTTGCTACTTCCAATATTTTTTCTTATTTTTAAGTAGGATAATGTTGCCTTGGAGCGAGCACCAAAACACACACAAAACCACAGGCAGTGCTGGTCATTCCTCCAATTTGTAGTCAATAACAATTTCTAACTTTAAATGCAGTAAGGTAACACGAAACACTGAATGGCTGAAAAATGCGGAATTCTTAAACTATATCTCACTTACATTCCCAAGACGTGACAAGTAACATCTACGAGGAGTCTAGGTCAAGGCAGATATAATGTCATGGGTACGTCTCCAGCTTTTCTACGGAAAAAAGGTTGGTAAATAAGACGTCTGCGAGATTTTGCCTCGGTACGTAGACGTTTAGACTTAATCTAGACGTCTCTGGGAGGTTTGTGGTTTTCTGGGGAGCGACAATGAGCAAACGTATTGGTAAAGTGTGCAATGTAACTGCTCTGATCGCATACATTGTTAGCAATAGCTCCTGATTTTAGCAATAGCTCCTGATAGCTGAAGAATTTTTCGCCTATCCAAGTGAAAGCTACGAAAGTTAAGAACAGAGCTGTTGCGATGTGTGAGCAGTTAGGTTTAGTCCGTCTTGGTAAGCAGGTTGCCAAATGCAAGAATAATGCATTGAAAGTGTTCTTCTCGGTAAAAACGCACAAGGAAGGAATGCCATTTAGAACTATTGTTACTGAAAAGGGGTCCTGGCAGAGGCTGCTTAGCCGGTTCTTGTTGGAAAATTTGGGTAAGCTTGATGTAGAAGACCCCTTCCTTACCAAAAAATCTGATGAAGTTTGTGACTTCTTAAAATCGCATTGTGATGTTGAACGCGCCTTTTCGGCAGATGTGGATTTATTTTATTCTGTTTCCCATGAAGCCTTGTTCACTGCAGTCAGAGAGTGTATTGAGAGTAAAGACCCCGTTTCTTTTCAAAATACTGCCGGTGTATCCATTGAGGATTTTTTAACCCTTTTAAAGTTTTACTTACAATCCACCTTTGTAACATTTGACGAGCAGTGTTTTCTGCAGAAAGCTGGCATAAGTATAGGCTCTTGCGTTGCACCCGTTTTGTGTAATATTTTTCTGCCACAAATGGATCAAGTTTTGCACCAGGTTTTACCGACTAGTAACGTTTTTAATAATAATTCTCTATTAATAGTTCTCCATAATAGTTCCCGTAATAGTTCTCCATAAAGTCAGCAATAAAATTCCATTACGCAAAGGTGTCAGGCAGGGAGACACGATCTCGCCAATGCTATTCACCGCCTGCTTACAGGAGGTATTCCGGGGCCTGAAATGGGAAGAATTGGGGATAAGAGTGAATGGAGAATACCTGAGTAATCTGCGATTCGCTGATGACATTGCCTTGCTAAGCCACGCAGGACAAGAACTGCAAAGCATGATCAATGAGTTAGACAGGCAGAGCAGAACGGTTGGGCTAAAAATTAACATGCAGAAAACCAAAGTAATGTTCAATAACCTAGCAAGGGAACAGCAGTTCGCAGTTGGTAGCGAGATGCTGGAAGTAGTAAGAGAATATGTCTACTTAGGGCACGTAGTGACCGCAGATCCGGATCATGAGAGGGAAATAACTAGAAGAATAAGAATGGGGGGAGCGCATGCGGCAGGTTCTCTCAGATCATGAATGGCAGTTTGCCAATATCCCTCAAGAGAAAAGTATACAACAGCTGTATCTTACCGGTACTCACCTATGGGGCAGAAACGTGGAGGCTAACAAAGAGGGTTCAGCTTAAGTTAAGAACAACGCAGCGAGCTATGGAAAGGAAAATGATAGGTGTAACATTAAGATATCGGAAGAGGGCGGAGTGGGTGAGGGAACAAACACGGGTTAATGTTATCCTAGTTGAAATCAAGATGAAGAAATGGGCTTGGGCAGGGCATGTAATGCGAAGGAAAGATAACCGCTGGTCCTTAAGGGTAACGGAGTGGATTCCAAGAGAAGGCAAACGTAGCGGGGGGCGGCAGAAAGTTAGGTGGGCGGATGAGATAAAGAAGTTTGCGGGGATACAGTGGCCGCAACTGGCAAAGGACAGGGTTAATTGGATAGACATGGGAGAGGCCTTTACCCTGCAGTGGGCGTAGTCAGGCTGATGATGATGATGATGAACGTTTTTAAAGTGTTCAGATATGTGGACGATTTTTTAACCATTTTTACTAAGGACGGAAGTTTGAATTTCGAAAAAAGTGTGCAATGTGTTTTATCCTTATTTCGACAACATCGAAATGGCTTAAGTTTTACATGTGAAATTCCCGAAGGTAATGTTTGACAGTCTTTGGATCTGAATATTGAGTTCTGTGGGGAACAGGCTTGTTCGGTGTATGCTCCGCGCTTAAAAAGGGGCTCATTCCGAGCTACTAAAAAGGGGGATTGCTTCACTTTGCCTCCAATCTGCCCTTGAAAAATCATGCTCTCACAAGATGCATGTAAGTTTTTAAAACCAATTGGCTAGGCTGTCTTCAACTGGGTTCCCTGTTTCGCTCGTAATGGCTGTCGCGGAAAGCCTGCTGCAGAAGATGAAGAGAAAGGCTGTGAGAACTGGGGAAGATGTCCCTCGAGAAGAGGTGGTGCGACCGGTGGTGGTGCCCTACGTGCGCAAGTTAGCCCACGATTTGAAAAAAAAGGTCGCGAGCAGGCATGGTGTGCCGCTTGTGTTTTCAGCCCCTGAAAAGCTCGGAAGCCTTTGCTCTCGTATCGAAAGAGGACGAAAAGAAGAGAGAGGGTGCGGCACGAAACATGGACGATCGTTCATGAAGTGCGGCGAAGGAGTTGTGTATGAAATCCCCCTCTCGTGCGGCCGCTCCTGTATAGGGCAAACTGGGCGCTGCGTTAACGAGCGAATCAGAGAACACGAAAGAAACGTTCAGCAAAATAAAGAAGGCCCAAATATGCCTAAGCATATAAGGTCCTGCCCGTCACGCTCTTGTGAGTCATGTTTTTCTGGTGTACGAATTCTGTCAAAAAGCAAAGACACAAAAGCTAGGGGACTAATCGAAGCTTTTTTTATTGCAAAAAAAATGGAAGCATGTGCGTCAGCGACACATCCATTTCTTTGTACAAAGCAGAGAGCAATTTTTTCACCCGTTCGCTATCATATCAACTTTGAACATGACAGTATTCCTTGCATGTAAGACGGCATATATTTGTGCATGTTTTCTTCGAATAAATCAGTTGTGAGTGTTAAATTGAATTCAGCGCAAAAATACAGACAAGGGACAAAGAGAGACACACTGAGAGTGTCTCTCTTTGTCCCTTGTCTGTATTTTTACGCTGAATTCAATTTAACATGCTTCACCAACTAGCCCGGCAGCTTGCTCTCCTGAACTGCAGTTGTGAGTGGCGCTTCGTCCCGTCTTTCTGTCTTGTGTTCTGTCTTGTGTTCTGTTTTTTTTTTCGCGCCTGTAACCAAAGATGAACAGTTCGCAACTTGCCCAGCAAGACGTTATTTTAAGTCATTTATGTATTTATTTTATTTTTCGAATGCCCCAAAGCCCCCCCCCCCTCCCAAATAGAGTAGCACATTGAGGCGGGGGGGGGGGGTACAAGCGACACACTGTAATAACAATTTGTGAGAAGTATAAATGCAGCAAAATAGTAAAACACCATGAAATACGCAGACATTAATATTTGAAGTCACATAAAGTTCGAACAAAATAGAACAAAGCGTGAAAATTGAAACACCTGGTTGGATTCAGAATATTAAAATCAACTGAAAAACAAACATTGGAGAACCAAATCGGAAAGGCGGCAAAGGTATTAACAGGAGCACAAGACAAAATAACTAACCCAAAAAAAGGTGCGTGCATTTTAACCGTGTACAGGACGTTACATCCTGATATAAGCCCGCAGCATTAGATGAAGTTTATCGGTGTTAACTTCCGTAGCAATATCTGATGGTAGGTTATTCCAGTTACTCACTCAAGATCATTAGGTTGATCTTGATTCCGCTAGACCAATGCTCGTTGCTCTGTTTGGTCACGTGATTGTGATGTATACATGTTTTCTTTTTTCAATAAAAAATTCAGTTTCGAGTCAGCGCTCGTCTTTGTGTCCTCTTGCTTCGTCTGTCGTTTTGTTCGCGCTGTTCCCTCCCACGATGTATTGTTACTAACTCGCCCAGCTATCCATCCTTCTTCAAAGTATTATTCCAGTTAACTGGTTCTGGGTACAAATGATTGCGCGTAGAGAGCTGAGGGACACCCTGGGAGTTTGACTTTGTAAGGATGATCTCGACGCGGGAAAATGACTGAAAGAAGTCGTCCTGCAAACGACCGTGATGATGATGCTTATGAAAGAGTGATAAGCGATCGTGCTTCCGTCGTAGTCATGGGGGATCAAACTCGGCATCAATTTTAAAAGTCCAGTGCGGGGAACGGTCTCAAAAAATGAAACGAGCAGCGCGGCTTTGCAGGGGTTAAATGCTGCGTATGATGCAGTCGTGGCTCGGGTCCCAGATGACGCTGCATATTCAGTTTTAGGTCTATAGTGGAGCCGCTTGCTTCAGTTGGTGCTCATGATTCCGAAATAGTGTTAAGCAGATGCAAAAGTAACGATGTGTGAATGTGCCACTTTAGATCCGAGTGCTCACTCTTAGGTAGTTACGTTGTGTCGCGCACAGCAACCGAGCAGTCCCGTGCTATCCTTACAATGGTTTTCTTCAGCTGGCTGCTATTACTTAGCAGAGTTGATTTATTTTTTATTGTAGAATTTCGCTATTGGCCGATTTTTGCCAGTTGAGAAGCGGCCCAGAGGGTGGGCCCTGGCAACAGAGTGGACTGAGACACATAGTTTATTTTTCCGAAATTCACTAAGTAGAGCCTCTGTACTTTGCCACATCGGTGTCTTCCGTGCCATTCGACCTTCGTGAGTGGTTTTCGAGGTCGTCAGTTTCCTCCTCGAAGTTTCGAACATTGTTGTGGCAGGTTTCGGCAGGCAGCTCACAAGGCGTAGACACAAATTTAGATGCAAGGTCATTGACGCGTGCTGAGGTCACTTTTAAGGGTGATATGCATTTCTAGCCTCCCGAGACCCGTCTATGGCAATTTGTCCAATATATTGGACATTAGTTATTGAGCCAGAACTCCTACACCAAAGCATTCATCTTCATAAAACCCGGTTGTCCAACACATTGGACAACTGGTGGTGCCATCTGCATCATTTTTGGAACTAAATTCTTCACTTTCCCGCCAAAACACTTCGACAATGGCAGCGTTCAGTGGCGCGGCGTTCTCCGCCACCTGCCGAGCATTAAGTATTGTTTTTGCCATTTTCGCCAATTCTCAGGGCAAAAATTTGGTCTTATATGAACAAAAATAGATTAGGAAACAAGCAGATATCAGAATTTTAACTCTACACAATTTCACTTTTCTCTGCTTTTAATCTGATTTCGCGTGTCCAATACGTTGGACGATAGGACTAAACCCGGTTATTTTGACAATGCCTTTAACATGGCTTTGGTGATAACAGTAAACGAATACTGCTGGTATTCAACGGCTCGAGACGAAATCATGTCTGTTGTTTTTTTCTAGTTGGCAGGTTTCGCGTTTCTGATGAGACTGCCGAAGCAGTTTTGCAAAGAATTGCACAAGGCGACAAGTCGGACAATGGCCTATAGGATAGTGACAACGACAATGCTGTCGATCCAAACTTCAGTGCAAAACTTGAGGATAAATGCACAGACGAAACTAGCAATGACGACGGTCCCTCAATGGTGACCTCCAAATTTATGTGGGCCACCCCCGAAATTTGGCCCACCGGGCCTTCAAAATTTCACTTCATCCGAATTTCACCAAAATAGGTGTCCAATCTAATTTGAATACGACGAACCCACTGGTGATCTCAAAATTTAGGTGGGCCACCCCCGAAATTTGGCCCATTGAACCCCCGAAATTCGGCTTCGGCCAAATATGACAAAAATTGCTTTCCAACCTAACCGAAGATGGCCAACTCAATGGTGACCTCCAAATTTAGGTGGGCCACCACCAAAATTTGACTTCGACCGAATATGATAAAAATTGCTGTCCGACCTAATTAGAGTACGGCCAACTCAATGGTGACCTCCATACTAAGTCGCTAAAGTTTCACAGCTGTACTTCAAGTAATTTGGGGCATGCCCACTGGGTGGAAGTATACGGCTAGAGTCCTGATGTCCAATATATTGGACATCGTGCTGAGCTGAAACTATCAATGCTGTTGAAAAAATATCTCTCACTTTTCACCTTTGTATTCCTACAAGCTTATTCTGAAAGCCTACAAAAAATTTGTGAACTCAAATGCATCGCCGGTCTTAGGAAGCTAGAACTTTATTTGCACGTTCCAGAAGGCTTGCGTTATTTACCTCAATACGCTGGATTGCAGTGCGCAGTCACTCAACCTTCTCCTCTTGCGCCTCGTTCATCGGGCCGGGGATCGCTTCGACATCACCACCTCGCAGCAAAAGCCGCCACAGGTACCACACCATTGTACGAAAACGCTGGCAACAATCAGGTGGCCACGACACCGCCGCAATACAGACATCGTTGTCACGAAAAAGCGTAGTAAACGCGATAATTAGCCTTTAAAAATGGGAACGCTGAGAACAACATCGCAACTCTCGAGGCGTGGCCCGGCGTGTCGAAGATGTTGGGCAGAGTTCATGTTGCCAAACAAAGGGTGCTTCCGCGTCCAGAAGTGCCAGTGAATTAAGGATGAGGCCTGCTTGAAGATAGGGCGTATTGTTCTACTCCAGGGACGGCGGTCCCAGTCGATGCATCAGCACAACATCCGTACTGTGTCATGAAAATCCCCGTCGATGACGTAGGCGTCAGCAGGCCAAGCCCAGTCACCAACAGCTGTACAAATGGTAACGGTCAGAACAACATCCCAACTGCGGTGGCGTGGCCTGGCGTGTCGAGGATGTTGGCGCCATTTTCACTTGGCAGATCAGCTGAAAAAGTGGGTTATGATGATTGACGATGTGAACAAAAGAGAGGTGTGTGGATTTATGCAAACGCACCACCAATTCGCATTAGCGAAGGACGCCCAAGGTTCCTGCAGTTTTCGAAGCCACTGGATCATATTATGCCTTATGTGACGTCATCCGACTGAGGCCTGCTGTTGAAATTCGACAAAGAGGCGGAGAACACTCGTGTTTCGCGCCCATATTAAAGGAAAAGAGAGATTACGTGGCCTACAGTTTCAAGGATAGCACAGGCGGCACACTTCAGATAAGCATTACAGTGAAGAATCGAAATTAGCACGCACCCGCAGTTCGCTAAGCATGCACTGTTCGTAATAAAGAAGCATGCGCAGTGACTGCCTGGACATCATCGGTCACTGTGCATGACAGACGACCAAATATGTTGAGAAATAGCTGTTTTTGCCGTGCACTAGGTTCTTCTGCGAGATGCACCATCAATTAACTCCAGTTATACATTTTTACGCACCGTTTTTTGTATAAAGTTTCGGACCCTGCTGTTACTTACAAGCATGTCCACCGCGATGAACTTAACGTTTCCTAAGCGTCCTTTACCTTTGTCATGGAGCTTGGATTTCCGTGTAACGCGATGCGAGTTACTTCCAGCAAGATTCGTCTTCCGATTTCATTCGCCTTGTGCACCCTTTGTGCCTCCTGCGGCTCCTTCTGGTTGCATTCAATTTTTATGCGCCTTCTTTCAGCTCGCTTGGTCGGCCAAGTGCAGCGGCGACCTATTTTTTCAGTTATTCATCATCCAACGCTTTTTGAACCTTAGTCTCGGGGCTCTCTTTCTTTTCTTCGTGAGGCCCGGGGTTCGCTTTGGTGCTTTTGCTGAGCTACACCAGCACCATAAACCGCCGGCTGCTATTGAATGCATTGTTTTCCTGTTCTTCGTTGCTCTCTATATGTGGACTGTTTTCAGCTTCCGATGCCTCGTTGCAGCGCACTGACGGGGGACAAGCAATCCAGGGCGCTGCAACCGACACACATTTATGAGTCACTCTTGAAGGGGAGTTCTATTTCAACCATGCTTTTCTTGGACTTTAGTTTAACATGGTTTTCCATTAGTACGGCCCTGCATATACATCAGGGCACGGCATGCATGAAAGTTCTGCAGGTATTGCGGACGCAACCACATTTAAAGGCTGTTAAGCCAGGCTGGATCACGTTGTTTTCCGGTAGCAGGCAATCGCAGCGGGAAAAAGGCGAACAGAAAAACAGGAAAAGCATACGAGGCACGACAGGCGCTGCACTTTTTAGAGGACTGTGATTAGCTTCAAGGTCACTAACACTGTGCATATTTAACCTTCTTGAAGAAACGCGCTAAACTTATTACGAACAACAGAACAGAACGAAGACGCAACAGAGAGCGCGTCTTTGTTCTGATTTGTTGTTCGTGAAAGTTTAGCGCGTTTCTTCAAGGTATATAACCGACCAGGCCCAATTCTAGCGCTTGTTGCATATTTAACTCAGTTGGAAGTTCACCGTCTGTCTTTTATGCTCCCCCTGTTTTCATAATTTTTTTTTCGCGCTGCGATCGCTCGATACCATGAATCCTAACCATCCTAACCAACTAGCCCAAGCAACCGTGCTCTTGCAGACAATGGCGCTCACAGTTGCAAACGTTAGCGGTCACTGGTCGCAGTGGGAATTGTCTATATTGCAAAAACATAGCTATAATTTCTCGCAAATAGGCCATGAAGCGCCGTTTTCTTTGAATTGACTACTAAATCGTGTTTCTCGGTACCCAGCTTCCCAATGGTGAGTGTACAACTAAGGTAGAAAGCCAGCGCCTACCATTTTCTTCTCATGCATCGTTGAGCGGTTCCGAACGTCAGTTATCGCGCCTAAATCAAGCCACATCCGAATTCGTTGAAATTTGAAACTCATATTTTGCAGATTTAACTTTCACAATTTTTGACTGTCGCGGAGCATAAATGGGTGGCGTATGTGGAGCGTAGTACACAGTGTGCGCTCAAACCATGCAGTGCGCAACAGTGATTACCCTGCACGCCCCCTAAGGGAGGTGTTTTTGTTTTATATTGTTATATTGTTTTA
Organism: Amblyomma mixtum; assembly: GCF_055824585.1. Classification (NCBI taxonomy): domain Eukaryota; kingdom Metazoa; phylum Arthropoda; class Arachnida; order Ixodida; family Ixodidae; genus Amblyomma; species Amblyomma mixtum. The sequence goes on from NC_143014.1 coordinate 21,282,145, forward strand.
TATTCGTGTATAGCATGGTGCAAATGCGATGTAGTCAAGCTGTGCCTGATCAGTGCTTAATTAAGATGCCTCCAGTAATTATCATTAGCAGCTGCATCGTATCTGCTCCGTATGACGTGACCGACCGGAGGCGTCCGCGGGACAGCGCTCAGCCGACTCCAACGGCCTCTCATCCGACGGTGCTGCCCGCTTTGCGAATCCTGCAGAGCCGCGATATTTATTCAAGGCTGTCATGGGTTCTTGTCCTGCACAAAAGTGCCCGAGCTTCTGTAGTGACCTTTATAATGCATCAGATCCGGGACGCGGTTGGCGTGCCAGCATCAGCCACATCACCCCATAGTAAATGTTACTATAAATAGTACTTTGTCCCAGCTACTGCTGTTTGCGCTGACAAATGCAGCACGGGCTTCTGCAGTGTTGCGTCCCTGAAACTCAATACCGCCCTCGCTCCGACATGAGACGCGGCCGACAAGCCAGGGTATGAAGAAGGATATCTGTCGTGCGATGCCAACCAGATTTGAGTTAAGCTCACCGAAAAATTCCACATGCGAGTAAACAAAGGAAACCATGCAACGCGCGTCGACGCCTGGACTGCAATGCCACCAGGCAGTGTGCCTTCCCAGGAAGGACGGAGGGTGTGCTCGCAGGAAACCCCGTGCTCACCGGAGATGAAATTATTCAGTTCTGTGGACCTCTGAGAGCTGGCTTGCATCGTTAAACAAGGGGGGTGAAACTTCGTATACCTCCCAGTGGCCAGGAATTAGCGACGCTAACGCCAATTCCTACTTCAGTCACATGCGTAGCGATTGATGTTTCAGTTACGGCGCATTAATCTCCATGACAGCGGACGATCAAAAAGGGTCCCGCTATACTGTAACTCTAAATTAGCTAATGGCCACTGTTGTCTTTTAAACTCCTTGTTACAAAATAGTGCGACTGGCAGTAAGTGGTGAATATGAGGAAATCCCGCTTTTTTACTTCCGTCATGCAATCAAGCAGTAAAATAAAGCATTCGCATGATTTCACTGCTTTTTCAAACAGGAGTACGTCAGCTTGAAGACTCCTTCAGACCCCTTAAAAACTCCTTAGCGTTTGCCCGCCGCCTAGTGGCAGCTGCCCGTTCGCCTCGCTTGCATGTGACGACGCCGGCTCCCTCGTCGCTGCTTGCTCGCTTCTCGCCTCTGCACTCCCTTCTTGACGCACGTGTGTCATGATACAAGACATCGGATCTCTGGCGCCTTCTGAAGCCACCAGCGCGTTCGCAAAACGTTTGTTGTTGGTTCGCCTGCGCCACCAGCCCTCAAGAGGCCCAGTTCAGTCGGGCCAACACGGCGGTGTGTGACGCGGCAGCCTCGCCGCAGCCGCCAGCTTACCGCCAGCTTACCACCAGCTTACCGCTAACTTACCGCCAGCTTACCGCCAGTTCCTTACGCACGCTTGCCGTGTCATAACTCATAAGAGACTGGACATCATCGACCTTGGGAGCAACTTCCTGCATTGAACCTCTCACTCAAGCCGGCGATACTCTCACTCAAGCCGGCAGGATTAAAATGTTGTCGGCTGTCGTTTCGCCGCTTCGAAATGGCGGTGTGTGTGTGACGCACAGTTTCCTCGGCACCGACAGCTCCTCATTCGTTCCCTGTATCTCCACGCGAGCCTGCGAGGATACAAAAGACCGGATTATCGTCGTCGTATATAGGGGTAAGCAGTATTGAACTCTCCTTTGATGCCACAAACACACATGCACTTAACGCCACTCCCTCTTCAGTGTGCGGAGACTCGCTGTGAACCCCGGCAAAAGGCTTCATCGCCGTTCCAAGCCGCCAACTTACGCAGCTGTCGCTAAGTAAGTGACAAATTTATTGTTGCATACGGCTGAAAAGATCGTGTGGCAGTACAGTCTTGGCCCTTTACGTCAATATGCGCAGCTAGAAGTAGGGTAACTTTTCCTAGGGACCAAACTTTCGGCACGTATTTACGCTTCATGAATATAGAAAAGCTGTACAGGCAATGAGCAGGGTGAAAATGTACGGAGCCCGTTGGGGTCCATGAATTTTTGTCGTGTTATTACGAACAGCGATGAGAACAAAACACAAAACCTCACCTGCCCTAACCGATTACTTCCGAGTTATAAGAGGGCCCTGTGATGTAAACAAAACAAGCAATTTTATTCCTTGTAGTCATAGCATGGCACATGGGGATGCCTTAGCGCCCAAGTAGATTGCCTAAACTGTTACATTTTCCGCGTTGGTGGTGGCAAAACGTAGCAGCTTTTTTCGGCAGCGGTCATAAGGTGGCAACCATACAGAGCGCTGCCTTTCTGGTACGCTTTGCGTCTATAGCTAGTTCGAAAATGTGGTACCTTGAGAGCTCTTCGCATTTAAAAAATTCAGTTTCCTCTTGGCTTCCAGTTTCCGACCACCTTATATTTATGTGAAGCTCGTGGAGAAACGTTCCGGTACAAACTGCCGATCCCGGGAAGGCAGCGAAAGGAAAAGAGTAACGCCTCCACAAGTGTGCAAGATCCCTTAGCAGGGGTGCTCGGTGTCGTGCATTGGCAAAACCAAGCACTTCGCCGAAAGAATGAAGCAACACAAAGCGGAAATCAAACAAATGAACAGCGAACTGAGCGCGGTGGCGGAACACTGCGAGGCACGTGACCAGAATGTTGTCTTCGAGGGAACTAATGTGCTCGACACTCAGCCGCGCCCGCGCAGAAGGCTCTTAATTGAGTCATGCCATGTTCAGCAGACGTGGGGCAATGTTCACCGCTCCCTACGAACTCTCCTCCCCCCTCTTCACTTTCTACGTCTACTGACCCGGTGGATGATAACCGAAGGCTTAAAAAAGGCAACCTGCAACTCGCCCGCAGTCACACTTGAAGAAAGAACCGTGCAGGTTCCGAAACTTCACGTTTCTTTTTTATTTTCATTTTTTTTCATTTCCGGTTGGAGTTCTTTCTAACATAAATTGACTTTTATTCCCAACCTGTGTCGAATGTTTTCTTTTGAACTCTGGCCAAGAATACGACAACAAAGCAGAACAGAAGAAATTCAGGGGTGCACTTTGTTGACCTGAAGTGCGGTGAGGCGAAAGCCTTAATCGCAGTGTTGCTGCTTGTGTCACTGATGTGCGGTTAAAATGTTAATTAAGTACATAATTGTTTGTGAGTCTTAAATGCTGGAGACACTGGAGGGCGTTCGGGAGGCATCCGTCCGATTCGACGCCTTTCTGCAAACACCCTCCAGCGTCCTAGAAAAGGAGAACTGCTTGTGCGTTGGCAGGAAGTAGCGTAGCCATCAGCACGCTCAGCGGCGGAACGGGAGGCTGGGGGTTCGAATCCCATCGTGCGCAAAGATTTTTTTTCTGGACTGACTAGAAAAGCGTGACACCTGTGTTTACAACCTTCTGTCGACAACGATGAGGCATTAGAGGCTTTTGCCTTAATACGTTGGGGGTGGGAGGGGGAGGTTGGGCCCGGTGGTAGCGGTGTATTCCTGACAGTGCCAAAGAAATTACAGAAAAGCTTCGCTTCCCCTGCTGTGTTAATCGCCCTTGCCCTGCCTTTGACCTGTACGCGGAATGATGACGCCCTCAAAATGCGCGGCTGGGGCCCAGCAAGGAAATTTCATGCAAGCTTCCACCGCGTGTATGCATAGCGCTGTCTTTTTTGTTTGCATACACTTATTTCAATAACTGCTTTTGGTCTGGTGCCTGGAACGCGTGAGGAACCTTCTGACAAGTGAAAAAAAAATTATACCGCAATGCCCCTTTCAGTGTAGGAAAGAAGGCAAAGACAGTGCAAATGCGCAAGTTCCTCAGTAATGCCATTTTATTTTTTCAGCATTATACTTTATGAGGAAAAGGTTCTCGATCGACCCTGCTTTCTGTTCTCCGTATTGAATTAACGGCTACGAAAATGTCTCTCCCTGCAACTTGTGATATCCTGAAAACTGCGTTCACCCGCTGTCCTCCGAGCGGGTACATAAAGGTACTAGCCAGTAGATTAGCCACTATGTACTACTGGCTAATCTTTTGTCACGAAAAACGCCTAAACTTCAACAACACCTGTCTTATTGAAGTGTGGCGTCTCTATTTCATCGCTTTGGGTATTTCAAATTGAATACGCAAAGAGAGCGCGGGTCACGGCACCCCTCTTATTTTCAACAGGAGCCAAGGCGTTGGTTCTCTGTAAACATCGAAAGCAAGCTATCGGACAATTGGCTCGAATGTTTTGTACCCAATAAAAGTATTCTTCAAAATCGGGCACCGTAATTTCATTGACCCATTTATTCTGGAACAGAATGCTCTAAAACGAGGCTTCCTTAGGAGTAGCCGCCGCGGTGGCTGAGTGGTTACGGCGCTCGGCTGCTGACCCGAAAGAGGCGGGTTCGATCACTCCCGAGGCAGTCGAATCTCGATGGAGGCGATATTTTAGAGGACCGTGTGCTGTGCGATGTCAGTGCACATTAAAGAACCCCAGGTGGTCGAAATTTCCAGAGCCTTTCACTACGGCGCCCCTCATAGCCTGAGTCGCTTTGGGACGCTAAGCCCCCATAAATCATAAATCAAGCTTCCTTAGGAATACTGCATTTCGGTTTGGTTTAGGTTTACTGGGGTTAACGTCCCAAAGCAACTCAGGCTATGAGGGACGCCGTAGTGAAGGGCTCCGGATAATTTCGACCTCCTGGGGTTCTTTAACGTGCACTGACATCGCACAGTACACAATACTGCATTTCAAATGGGCTTCCTGAAGTGACATATACTCGTCTGGGCATCATAAATGTCATCTTCTAGTAAGGCAAATTGCACCAAAAATTTTCTGTAAAATCTATTTGAAAGAAACAGGCACATACTCTTGAAAAGTATGTAAAGCCAGCTGCAAAGGAGTATATAATATTTCTAATAACTGTCATGCTTACTCCTTTGTGAGCGGAACATTTACTGCATTACATACGCTTGTCTAGAGAGCGGTAACACTTAACTTCTTCTAGCACTCCTAGAATTCGTCTTCAAACAGAGGAGTAGACCAGATGCTCATGTTCTGAGGAGTAACTAACCACCTTTTGGGAGTGCGCTATCTACTTATTTCTGTACTCCTTAGTGTCCAACCCCTATAAAAGGGGTTGGACATATATATATACGTACTCACACACACACACACACACACACACATACACACCGGGTGTTTCAGAGAACACATTCAAATATTTTTATAAATAGGCTTTTGTGGTAAAAATATGGCTTTTGTGGCACCGATCTTCTTCAGGAGTATTATATATTACTCCTGAAGAAGATTGGTCTTCCGATCGAAACGTCGATTCGAATAAATATGTTTCCTTTAACGAAGCGTATACTTCGCTATATACTCTTGTAAGCAGTCAAGTACTTCATGCTCTCGCAACCTATATATATACAGGGTGTCCACGCTAACTTTAGCCAAGGGTTAAAAAATAAAGTATTTGAGGTAGGCCAGGGAAACCACTTACATACATCTGCCAACCGGCTTGCGCATCATAGGCAATTTTTTGTTTTGCCATTAATTAATTAGCAAATTAAGATATTTTTTCTAAATGCGTAAATGTTGACTTTAGACAGAAAATGTGAATAGCAAAGTTGGAGAGCACCTTCAGAAACTTTCACTCCATTGATTTGCGGTAAAGAAAACCTCACGTGTATCTTTTTTTCCCGGCTCCAAAGAAAACCCGCGAAATACAAAAAAAATCACGTGACTAGCGCATTCGCGCGCCACGATTGGGCTGCTCTCAACCGTGGCTTGAGTGAACGAAATCTGCTGCTGGCAAGGTGCGACGACCTCAATGCGCCAGCAGGCCGATATGTCAAGGGTGGTTGCGGCGCCCGCGCGAGCCAGTCTGCAAGCGTGACGGTGCAAGTTGCAGCGAACGCGCCGGGCATCGTGAGCTATGAAATGGCCAAAGGTAAAAAAGATAAGTAAAATACTTGCCTACGTTCTTTTGCCTCTCAGTGGCGAAGAAAACTCGTCGAATTAGTATTTGTCACCTTTGGCCATGTCATAGCTCACAATGCCCGGCGCGTTCGCTGCAACTTGCACCATCACGCTTGCAGACTGGCTCGCGCGGGCGCCGCAACAACCGTTGACATATCGGCCTGCCAGCGCAATGAGGTCGTCGCGCCTTGCCAGCAGCTGATTTCGTTCACTCAAGCCACGGTTGAGAGCAGCACAATCTAGACGCGCGAATGCGCTAGTCACGTGATTTTTTTTTTGTATTTCGCGGGCTTTCTTCGGAGCACGGAAAAAAGATACGCGTGAGGTTTTCTTTCTTTACCGCAAATAAATGAAATGGGGGTTTCTGAAGGTACTCTCCAACTTTGCTATTCACATTTTCCGTCTAAAGTCAACATTTACGCATTTAGAAAAAATATCTTAATTCCTAATTAATGAATTGCAAAACAAAAAATTGCCTATGATGCGCAAGTCGGTTGGTAGATGTATGTAAGTACTTTCCCTGGCCTACCTCGAATATTTTATTTTTTAACCCTTGGCTAAAGTTAGCGTGGACACCCTGTATATATATATAGTGATTCTAAATGCGTAAATATTGATTTTAGACTGCAGATGTGAATATCAAAGTTAGAGAGAACCTTCAGAAACCCCCATTCCTTTTATCTGCGATAAAGAAGGCCTCAGGTGTATCTTTTTTGCGAGCTCCAAAGAAAGCCCGCGAAATACAAAAAAAATCACGTGAATAGCGCATTCGCGCGCCACAATTGTGCTGCTCTCAATCCTGGCTTGAGTGAACGAAATCATCTGCAGGTACGGCGCGACGACCCCACTGCTCCGGCGGGCGGATATGTCGACGGTGGTTGCGACGCCCGCGCCAGCCAGTCTGCGAGCGTGACGGTGCAAGTTGCAGCGAACGCATCGGGCATTGTGAGCGCGATGAAAAGCCCAAAGGTGGCAAACACAAATGCCACGAGTTTTATTCGTCACTGAGAGGTAAAACAAGATAAGTAAAATACCATCGTCGACATAGCGGCCTGCCGGAGCAATGAAGTCGTCGCGCTTTGCAGCAGCTGATTTCGTTCACTCAAGCTGCATATATCACTTTCACTCGTTCACTATATATATGTATACCGGGTGTCCCAGCTAAATGTAACCAAACTTTCAAAAAGACGAAGTGTCCTAGTCCAGTAAAACCAACCCAGGGTTGTTCATAGTCGCGTGGCCTAGTCTTGAGTATTTTTTTCGCTCTTCAAAGTTAATTAATTAACTTTAATTAGCTAACTTTTTAATTATTGACTTCAGGAAGAAAGTGTCAATGCGAAAGTTTTAGATCACCCCGAAAAACCGCTAGTAGTGCTGTTTCCGTCAAGTTACGATTTACATAGCTTCATTTATTGGCCTTAAAAGAAAGTTGTCACGTGACCAGCTGCTCGCTCACTTCTCTGCCCCAATGTGCACCCAAAGTCTCATCGAGGAGAGGACTTCAGAAAAAACGGATTTTATTCTTTAAGGCGCTTCTTGGGACGTTGAAGTGGCACAGTTGTCATGTGGAAGCGTTTTCTTATTGAGCGGGCTATGGTTAAAGGCCGGTAAAAAAACTGCTTTACGTAAATATTACTTTGCTGCAAAAGTCTCAGTAAGCTGTTTCTCAAAGCGATCTACAACTTTTCCATTACCACTTTGTTCCTCAAGTATATACATGGTCTGTTCTGAAAGTAGTAGGACTCATTTTTTTAAACAAAATTTATTCAAGAGAATGGTAAAAACTATTACAATTTTTCAAAGACCCCTTCCGCACCTACACGCTGCTGCCAATGAGTTTTACAGTTTTCGTACGCCTCCAGGAACGCCTGGACTGGAATGCTGTTTAGCTCCCTCGTCACGGCCTGTTGAACCACCTCTACCGATCCGTCATGTTTCCCCTCGAGCGTCGATTTTATTCTCGGGAATAGAAAAAAGTCTGGCGGGGCCAAGTCGAGGCTGTAGGGGGGCTGAGGCAGCGTTGCCGCCTTGTGCTGGGCAAAAAATCGGGGTCCTCATTCACATGATGAAGAAAGTCCTACCGGTTGGCCTTTTCCTCCTCTGACAACACTCCCGGCACCAACTTCGCGCACGCTTTCCTCATGGATAAGTTTTCTGTCACGATGTCAAAAATTTGGGTTTGAGGAATGCTCAAGTCATCAGCAATCATTCTGATACTCTTTCTACGATCACTGTTAAGTAAATGTTTCACTCGCTACACATTTTCGTTGGTCTTGCTGGTCGAAGGGCGTCTGGAGCGGTCGTCTTCCTCCACTCTTTCCTTACCTTCTCGGAAAAGCTTGTGCCACTCAAAAAACACCTGATCTACCCATGGAAGCGTCACCGTAGGCCTCCTTAATCATGTTGTGAGTCTCTTTGCCCGTTTTACGAAGATTTACTCAAAATTTGATCGCGTATCGCTGATCCAGTAAACGCTCGACGATTCTGCGTGACGAGACGTTTCGACAGGGGTTCACAGTACAAGCGACCTCCTCTCTTCAACGGCCGAGAGCCGACTGCCGATTTTCCCCAGCATTCCCAATATCCCCCTTCAACGATCCTGCACGAGCATACCACCTCTCGTCCGCCCGTTCGCCCAGGAAAAAACCAGTCCTACTACTTTCAGAACAGACCCTGTATATATATATATATATATATATATATATATATATATATATATATAACGTAATTCGGTTGACACACGGTAGAAAAACAACAACTTTATTCTAATGTTTCGACCAGGGTCTGGCCTTCGTATATATATATATATATATATATATATATATATATATATATATATATATATATATATATATATATATATATATATATATATATATATATATATCGCACAATACGGATCCTGTGTATCGACGCACAAGAGGTGTTGAGCTTATCTGAAACGGCGCTGTTGATAGTTTCAGTGCGTCATTTCTTGCACCAGTGAAGCAATACATTTGCGATCATTCCGTGCGTACTGTTCACACAATCGTTCTCTGCACAGTGAGTGCACGTAATTTAATGCATGCAGGATGTACCTGACAAATGATGTAAACGCGTGAATGCAAATGACTATCACACAATAGCCTCCGCTGTTCATGCTAGTACATGCCACACCAGGAGAATTCAGTTAACATACAGCTGCAGAACCGGTTCCTACGGTGTGCCTACTCTTGTGCGGACCAAATACGATGACTGCTTCGTCAACAGCAGTGTCATTGCTCATGTTCCACGAGTTGAGGGGTGGCACCCGAGGCTCCCGAGAAAGCGAGCGCAGGCGGCGGTTCCCGTCGTATCCGTGTGTGTCCCGCTTCACTGTTCGCAATTTCGAAGGCCACGATCACAAAACCAAATGGCACCGTATAGCTGTTGCAGCACCGACGTCACTAACACTTGAAAGTATGTACACCACGCCAAAGTTTGTGACCGGCACCGCAAAGCAGTTGACAGCGTACGAGATGACGCGACTGACGGAGTTAGCGAAACACGCAAACGATGCGCGGTGGCTGCGCGGGTCAGAAATTCAAATGGTATAGAGGGAGGGATATGTCCTCCTTTTATAAACTTCTTGCGGTTAGACCTTGTTCTTTATTCCTGAGTGCCAATTCCTCCGATGGTTTCTCCAATTAGCCGCGACACGGAAGTTGCTCGCGCTTTCCTCCCCCTGGATGAGCTTTTCAAACAGAAGCATTGCCGTGTCACGGCTGACGCGGATTGCTGATAAGCACATGCTTGCAAGTTCATTGGTCAGAGGCATGTCCATTGCATGGAAACGGTACGAACTTGGTGCACGTTGGGGAATTTCTCAGGTGCGGCCGCATAGCGTCTTGTGGCTATGGGCACCGCGCACCGTTCTGTGCGCGTTCCCAGTCGAGTGTCGTCTTCGCTTGCCGGAGCCCTTCCGCCGGGCCGATGGAAATAGTCGGCGTATATCTTGGAGGGCTGCCACCGGCACTCATCAGAGCGATGCAGCTGCCAGTCTGATGCAGGAGGCAGCCCTGAGACTGTCGGTGCAAGATGCTAGGAGCTGTTTTCGTGCACGCGTCTGATGTCTGGCGTGCTGGCGTTTGGTGCCCAAGAACTTATCCTGCTCAGTGCGTCTGTTCATTGTTCGGTGCTTGAACTAAACGGCGACCTACTTTCTCGCTTCACCGAACAAGCTGTTGATTGCGAATCACCATTGCGGTCATTGGCCCACATTTGCAGAGGACTGTTTTTCTGAAATCAAGCCGGGAATGCTTCCTTTCCATGAATCGGCTGGTGTGCGGGCCACTAAAGAAGCGCGGCCTAGGCATTTCTACGACGCCATCCGGAAAAATTCTCTGGTGTCAATCACTGGGGTTACAGCATTCTAATGTCGTTCCTTGAAGCCTTGCAACTGATCCTCGAGTGGCTTTCAAGCAACTGTTCGGTTTCATGCGAGGTAAAATGCGAGGAGCAGAGTCGGACAGAGGAATACAGGATGTGAAAAGCAGTGGCAAACAGGAAAGCTGGTTGTGCGGAGGAGGAGGGGAGTGTGTCACGTGGAGAGCGCGTCTGCATTAGTGCATGTGCGGAAACGATAGTGTCGCGTGGTCTTCCGCGTTCGTTGGCAGTTAAATGAACCTACTCTGTGCTTTCACGGCCTGTTTCGGCGGTTTATCGTTGTAACGGAAGCATTTCCTTCGACAAGCCAAGCGTAGCGGTTCTTTCAACAAGTTCCGGAATCGAGTCATGCCCACGCATTTCCGTCGGGTCGACCATCGACTTTTTTGTATGCAAAATGCCCGAGCGTTACGTTTCTGCAGACACTTTTGGGCAATTGCGATCGTTCAGCCAGACCTTCTCGGGAAGTCGTCGAATGTTAAGCAAGTTAAGAAGCGCCTTGTTTGCACATCGAAATACCGTTCATAGCTTTGCGGTAGAATAGCCCTAACGTCCACAAAATGCATACGTTTGAGACTCGTAACTGAACTCCAGATGATGGAAATAGCATGATCCTGAGGGAAAACTCGCATAAATAATGATGCCCACGCGCTCCTTGCTGTGTGAAAGCAATACTACTATTAGAAGCCAGTGAGCTTCTAATCATCACATTAATTAAAATGAACGCGAATGTTACATTTTGTAGCACGACAGCCTTTAGTCCCAGACAAGCCGGCTTCGGCGTCGTTGGCCGTGATGGGTCGAGAAGGTCATGCCGTCACAGCCGCACGATATCTCGCCGGAATTAAAAAAAAAACGCGACAACGCTCACGTTAAACGTCACGTCACGCCACACGTGAAATGAAAGTGAATAAAACATGACATGAAATGCAAATGCGAATTAAATGCCTGCCGCATGTATGAAATCATTGCACCTCATAAAGTAATTGATTCTGCTTAAAGGAAAATTGCAAGAATTCTAGGTTTTAGGTGGGGTTCGAACTCACGACGCTTTGGATGCGAGCCAGACATGTTACCAACTACAGCGCGCTTTTTTTTTTCCTTAATGACCCGAGCACTCTAGTACGGCTTGGGAACAAGCGGGAATTTATATGTGTGCCTTGTTGTCTTTCACGTGAAGTGGTGTCTTACGACTGTATGCTAACGAGTATGTGTGTGATTAGGACCACAGGCTGCTGTCACGTAATACCCGTAGGGCGGAGCTTAAGTGTCCCTCCAATTTTATATCTCGGGTCCTTGGCTGATTTCGCGAGTGTGATCATGCCGCGTTCTGTTCTTATTTCGTTGCCTTACTTCACATCGGTTTGTTCAATAGTTTCTAAAATAGCCTGGAAATGAAAATTGTTTTCAACCACAAGTGCGAAGTGATCTGAAATGTGCGACTACAGCATTGACGTATTCATGCCACTAGAAAAAGAGCATTGCACATTATTATGCCCACTCCTGCATCGCGCATTGTGACGTGACTGCCTGCAAATGGGCGCGATCGAACACAATTTTCATAAGCTCGTCATAACGAGATAAATAAAGGCACCGTTCTACACCGAAGGCAGTAATAGCTTTGTTTGAGGCCTTTTAGGGGGTATAACGGCAACCGTAATGTGTTACGCGTAATGTTACGTGGGCTCCTTTTGCATTTCGCCTGCATCGGAACGCGGCCGCCGCGGTCAAGTTCGAGCCTAGTGTGTGTGTGGCGACTGGAGGAAGAATGAAAAGAAAAGTGCACGGGCCTAGGTGTCCACTGTGTCAAGCTAGATCACATTCGCTACCACGTGCATACAGTAAGAGAGTTAAAAAGAACTGTTAGGGGTTTAACGCCGTTAAAGTGAGTAGACTTGCGAAAGCAGGTGTTCATTATTCAATCGGTGGGGGCACTAAAGGCCCGCCTTAAAGGTATGACGTGATGTCTTTAGTGTTTTAATGTCCATATATGCAGAATTGATCATTTTCTACCTAACATTCATAGATGGCTGCGAGTCCTCGAGTGCATTTCTAGCGCAGTGGTTAAGAGATGCGCCACTGCATAGGCACGTGGCTCTTTTTATCACAGCTACCTCCACGGATGCTGCTCTTCCCGAGCAACCGCTCACGCAGCTGGCGCGAAACTCCTCCTAGCTTACCACGAATCAGTCAGGTAAGATCTTGTGCCGTTGTTCGGCAACGGCACAAGAAGGTGCGTGCTTAGGTACGGCAACTAGTATCTTGGTCGGTGTATAAGAGACGCACGTCGCAACAATCGCGTACGGTGAAGCGGCGACATTGGCGACAGACACCCGCGGTAGCAAGAAGCCGTGCGTCACTTTAGGAAGAGAACTCACATAACGGACCTCTAAGGCCCAGCCAACCCCTGCCCCCTTGAAAGCCAAGCCTCCCTAGGCCGCGAGGCTTCCGTTTAGGACCCGCATATATGCGCGAGATATTCCTCGAACGAGTTTCAAAAAAATGCTGTTTCTTGTTTATTCTTGCTGTCCGCTCACGTTATCTCCTAAATTAGCTTTGCCTTATCTCCTAAATTAGGTAAATTAGCTTTGCATCACTTTAAATTGTCACTTGTAATGACGGCATTGCCAAAGCGGATACGCGGAGAGCAACTTATGCTTGCAGTGAGTGCTCTGAACGTGAGTCAGTCAGCCATCGATGACCGGCTCAGCCTCGGCAAGCCATGCCACCTCCTTTTCTCTCCCCCCCGCCCCCCCTCCCCGGTGCTGTTGTACATCTTTCCTTTTCTACCTGTCCTCCTCGCTATGCCAGCTGCGGCTAAGGAGCCCACGGAGACGTGAGACAGTTACTGTCCAATTTCTTTTCCTCAAAAGACGCAGCCTCAATGCTCATTGCCGCGTTCGCGAGGTGCGCTGTAGTCCACGACAGTTGTGCTCCTTGGGATGCGCGTAGATGCCGGCGGAAGTGAATATTCTCCGTTCCGACAGAAAAGTCGAAAGCGTCGTGATATCCGAGCTGAACGTGCAAGACCGCACCACTAGCAGTGGCTGAAGGTGGTTGTGCTGCGACGATGACCGATGGTGCTGTGGAGGGCGGCGAAGGTGGAAACGATTGGACCGAGACGCCGGCGCCGCTAGTCGAGCCCGCGGCCACATTTGCTGCCGGAAGCGTCGTTATGACCACTGTTGCGAAGCGTGCCAAGGCGAAGGAAGATAAGGTCAATAACAATGCCGCGAAAATACCGAGAGCGAAATGGACCTGCAGAGTTCGATGCCGCGTTGACAAGGTGCGAAGAGGAGACTACGACGGATGTTGGCGAAAATTGGGCGGCGTGGTATGTTCGTATGATCGCCATATGCCGTCGGAAGTGACGGCACTACCGCCCTCGTTGCTTGCACCCGCCAGACCAACTTCACCAACCGGAAATGTCGATAATGGCAACCAGATTTCGCTGATTAATGCGCTTAGCCGGGAGACTTCGCTGTACAATTTTTTTTTGGTTCTTCATGAATGCCAACTCTAAGCACAGGACCCGTTGCTTCTCACAGCCGCGCGTTCTGTTTGTTGTCGCTTCTTTTTCCAATTTCAAAAATTTTAAATGTTGATATTTTACTACGCAACTGAAATAATAGACACCGGTCATTCAATGTGGCATATAATTCACATACACATCTGCAAGATATGTTTGCGCAAGCCTTGCTTCCGCAATTCACATGATGTTTATTAAGTGCTTTCGCCATTAGCAGACAACTATGAAATATCATGACTATCTGGACTTGCAGCGCTTCGAGGCAATCACGAGACGCTGAAAAGTTGCTCCTCGGCGCCATTCACGGTGGTGAATAGTGCCGCTTTTCTTTTCATTCTTGCTCCTGCATTCGATCACCGCCTTAGAAATTTGAACTAAAGACCTATGAACTTTTTCAGTGTCTGGATCGAATGTTGGGCCGGTTTACGCCCCTCATAAAGGTAACAAAGGTTAGCGCACTGGCACTACTGCACTAGACGGCACAACATTAAAAGCTGGCATGAGTTCTTGAACGGTGTACAGCCAGAAAGCCCTGTTCGTTATCTCTTGTCACATGCATTGATTGGCGATGTAACTGAGTGAAATCAAGTCCACTCTTGACTCAAGGCAACCGTAACAGCATGAGAGGCCTCGACGATCTGACAAGGGCGGAGAGTTGGGTCACGCGCTGAAGGAGCTCTGCGCCGACTCGCATACCAAGCAGCACTGCGTGCTCCTTCCGATGTCACGTGCGCGCTGCCTGCTAAAATCGATCGTCCATCAGCCCAGCGGAGTCGCACTCTTCCGATTTGAGCCAGAGGGGTGCATGCTGAGCGAAATCGGGTCCACTCATTCTCGCTGTTGTGTGCTTACCGCAGCGCCGCGTGGTGCCTTTCGCCATCTGTGCGCCGTCTTTCGAGTGGAACTGCGACACAAATTGACAGAGCAAGAAGTAGGGTTTACTTGTGACGCCTGCAGCATGCCTCGTTATGCATCCTCAGCGACCGTAATCTCTCGAAAGAGGAAAGGCTATGCGTCCTCAATACTCCCAAGGTTTGGACTGCTTGATGAGCTAGGGAGCCAGGCTAAACAGCTTACAAGCAAACCCCTTCGGCTGTATACCTTCGACGAGGGCTGTAAATCTCGATGTGAACAGCATTCGTGAGCTGAAGCCGTGAAGTGGACCAAGAGAGGCGGATCCTCTGGACAGGACAAAGTTCATGCCACTGTGTGATTAAGCCAGAGTAGCCCTATAGTTTCGATTGAGGCACTGTCCGTAAAGCCGGGAGCGAAAAGGACAAGCGGTTCCACCACAGAAAACAAAATAAAAGAATTCACAAGGACGCTTAATTACATTATGTGTTGGCAATGCGATAGCATTAAAAGCTTCTATCTAGGGAACGGGAATTGTCTGGTCTGATGGTGTCGCTCACCTACAGGCATTCAGCGAGTTTCATTACCAACGGCAATTTTTTTTCCCTTAAAGGAGCACTGAGGACAACTGGATGATTTTTTTTTTGGTTAGCAAAATCTGATAGTTCGGCATTTCATGCTTTCATTGTCGCTTGTCCAGGAATGAAAGATGCATTTATTGGTAAGAGATTTTGTTTCGAAGTTGAGTCTTTCTCGCCGCGATGACTCGAACTTATGGTGTTATACCCGAAATGTGACGTATACTGACGTAAATGCGGACTCTGTGATTCCTGGCCGCGAGCGGTGCGGCCTACCAGCAGCCGAAATAAGAGCTACCGGCGGTCGGACGCTGAAGGCATGTATCAGCCGTAGCTACCGTCGCTTTGTTTACGTTTGCACCAGCGTTACTATGGATCTCTTCCCCGATCCCGACAACGAAGTTCTCGCCAAGAATTCCGGCGCGCACTTCAGCGAGCCCAGTCCAACCGAGCGTGCGATGATTTTGAGGGCTGAGGCGGCGGTACTGGCAGGATAGTCCGAGCGCCGAGGAGTCGGCTCTCGCCAAGCTGCCGGTGCGGGAACTGTCATCGCCGAGTCACGACTGATAAGTAGAGAGTTGTACGTATGGACATGCTTAAATTATGCAATAATCGTTAAATACAGCCCAGCATATTGATACATTCACGGCGAACATGCCGAGCGATGCGCTTGCTAGCCCGGGGGCTCGTGCATTTTTAGCTAGCTACCTTTACCCTCTCTGAAGCGTGAATGCCCAGTGCATGAAAGCAGCGTTTAAAACCTGGCAGCACGTATGTCGCTTACAGATTGGTGCTGTCTTAATAGCAGCTGTGACAATAAATCCTCGTACTTACCGGCTGAACGCGTCCCTCTTTTTGAGTAATTGGGTTATCATTGCCACTGAAACAATTATTGGTGCAGGTAACGTACCCAATATGCTGTTATGTTTCTTTTTGCACTGTAGCTTTGCGGTTTCAGGCGCAATTGCTGGTTTCTACGGTTAACATTCCAAAGCGACTCAGGTTATGAAGGACGCCTTAGTGGAAGGCTCCGGGCAATTTCATTCACCTGAAGGTTGTCGGCGTTGTAACACGATAACCTCCAAATAAAAAAAAAAGTTTCGTGCAGATACGAGGAACCTAACCCACGTCTTTCAGCTTGCGAGGCGAGCACGCGCACAACACGCTACGAAGGCTTTTTTTTTCTTTCGTGGTATTTATTCTACATGGTTGTGTACAGAAAGGATATATATACATATCTGTGTGTGTATACACACACAAAAAAAACTATTTACAGAGCACCTAGGTAGGCCTAGGTATTTACAGAGCACCTAGGTAGAGAAAACACAACAGAACTAAAAGGCCGGCAAGGACATACAGCGCATCAGGAGAGGAAAGCAACCCGGTAAAAAGTCAAATTCTTTCTAAAAGCCGGTTACCTGCAACAACATTCGGCTCAAATGAATTCTGGGCGAAACAACAGGTTCAACGTTGGGGTATTGCATGCGCGTTTTCCAAAGGCTTAGAAGTCCAATCAGAAGAATCGTATCTTAGGGTTTCGAGTCAGGTTGGGAAACAACAATGTAGCGCACACTGCAGCAATTTAGGAGAAAATCTTTCTGTAGCGTCCTCTGCAGCACATCCCAAAACAAAATCGCGTCTTTGCAGTCTATAAAACAATGTTCAATTGTTTCAGGCACATTGCACAAGCGGCAGTTTACAGCAGACACAAAAATGTTTTTCGATCGAGCCACGTGTTGACAGGTAAAGTTTCGGTGTGCAATTTATAGAAAAATGTTTTGGTGCAAAGAGAAATTGGAATTTTACGCACTCGCTTTAAAACATCATGATTCATGAGCCCAAAGTGGACACAACGATACAGTGGGGGCGGGAAGAGCGTCGTTATCAAATCCCTGTACAGATTTTTGCACGAAACAGAATATAAGTACTCATTTATAAAACGAACTGTCAAAAAACGCACGGAGGCATAAACTTCCTGCACAAAGCCTAGTGAACGGCGCCGTTCAGTAAAATTGGAAGAAACTACTAAGTTCGGAAGTAGAGTCATGAACCTGCAAGAATGCACCTTGTCATGAACCTGCAAGACCTGCAAGAATGCTCTAATAATCGTATGGGAACAATCACGAAAAAAGAAGAAACGGGCAACCAACTTTCTCACATAGAGGTGCTCAAGGCCCAGTCCTGCACAAACAGGCCTGAAAAGGTTATCACGCCGCATGGGCTAAAATATGGATGTCCAAATAAACGTCGCATATATATGATGGAAACGCTGTATGCAATGTCTGGCGCAGTGAAGGACCTGGAGTACGTAATACTTGTTGCCAGAAAGGTGTTGCAAGCCTGGGCTGTCGGTAGACGGCGAAGCCGCCCTAGTACCACCGCCAGGCCTCCTGGACAGCGAACGTCGGCACTTCCGCTTGTGCCTCGACGCTCTACGCCGACGGCGATGTGTGCTGCGCACTGGGTCCTCATCGTCGCTGGTTTCGGAAGTGCAGGACGCACGGCGCTCCTAAAGCGGCTCGTCTGCGGAACCAGGTTCATCATCCGCTGGAAGAAGGCCCTGATCCGGAAGCTGCTGGCCAGCAATCACAAGAGGAGGCCAAGTGTCCGCCGTGGTATCCGTAGGGGCCTCAAGGCAGTGGCGGTCCCATGAGGGGGGGGGGGGGGGAGAGAGCGGAAGGGGCGGCACCCCCCCCAGAAGCCTTTGTACATTTTCCCGATTGTCCGTTTTCGGGCTGTCATAGGGCGAGATGTGATTTTTCACGTAGAACTGGAAAGGTTTTTCGCCTGTGATGCGTCAAGTAGTCCCCTACTTTGTACGTTCACCGTGTTAGCGGCTGCCTTATTTCACACAATTCCACCTTCTACACGTTGGTAGTTATACGAGTACAATTCGTAGTGATTGTCGATGTATCGTGGTCGTGCCGTGCCCCCACCGTTTTCTTGCCATGCCGCCGGCGTGGCGACCACGGTGGCAGCGGTGCCATTCACCTGCGGTTGCGGTGGCCAGCAACCTCGTCGGGGCGACAAGGAGCCACCCATTCATGTCTTTATCCCACAATGAGACACAGTGACGCCAGCGAAGGGATCATCCCTTTTTGGCTTGACAAGGAGTGCCGACCAGCCGCCGTGAAGGAGTGGACTGAGGGCGGAACAAAGCCACTTCCCAGAACTGAGCAATGAAGGCCGCTTATCCCACTGGTGAAATGTCTGGGTAGGTGCTTTGACCTTCGTGGACATGCCGTGGCGGGATATCTTAGCCGTCGGCTTGTTTCCCCTGGAATCGAAACGAATATCTTTAATCCCGCCTTACTAAAATACATAGACCTGACATTCACAGGCAGGTGCGAATTCTGCGGGCAGTATGCTGACCTATACCACATGGAGTGGGCCTGCCAGTTAAACACAAATATAGCAGTTATAAGTCAGCCAACTAGGGAGGGCTGGCAGGCGGCCCTGTCCAGCTCGGACCTGGAGGCCCAGCGGGCCCTGGTCCAGAGAGCACGGGCAGCGGCGGCAGCCAATGGCGTCCCGGAATAGGGACTGCCACCCAGGTCAACTACCATCCACAGCTTCCCTTCCCAATCCAGTACAGTGCTACAATAAATGTTTTCTCCTCCTCCTCCTGCTCGCGTAAACGTTAACACTGAAAGAATGAGTAATGGTATAACATCTATATCGTTCGATATTTATTTTTAACAACAAGCGCACAAAAATTTTTTTGTAAATAAAATAAATAAAAAATCTTTGTTCATATTTTTTTCTTTTTGGGCATACGGTAGTCTGCACAAAAGTTGGGAATACTCTGTGGAAACCCTGAATATACAGTTTTGAGCAATGAATAAATTGCAGTACATAATAAATTTTAGGGGCGAAAAAGAGGTTGCATGCGGTCGCCGTGCCAAAAATCAAGACCATGGTGCACAGAAGTCTGCGCATAGCGCTGAAGAGCCGGCACGCGGGGTTTCCAGTAATGTGCACTGCACTTACAGACACTCAAAGGAAAGCCAAGGTACAGGGGTGGCGTATACGTGTCCATTGTACACCAGCGTATTCGGCAGGTGTCTTTCCCCACATACCAAACCAGAGACAGCAACTTGTGCCTAGTGCCTCACAGTAATAGTCGATAAGTTAACTATTTAATATTAGCTAACCAGCCTGCTAGTTAGCATATCTTAACTGTATTCTGATGTACTACTACAAAGTGTTTCACCTAAGACTTTCCACAAATTTAAAAATCGGGTTTTTGAGTTAGAAGAGCGCTTTTTTCAGCGGGAGTGTAGCCCGCCATAAGTAATATCTATATGTTTAGAATTTCAAAAACGTGGCTACTCTTGGCTCTATGGCCCAACAAATATTGACTGTTTCGACGAGTTACTTGTACTGGAGAGGTTGCTTTGCCTGCAAGCTTCTCAATAGCGCATGCATTGATGTAGGTAAAATTTATTGGACCACAGCGCGGAGGGTAACCGCGTTTTCGAAAATCTAAATACTTATTTTGATACTCCTTGTGGTGGGCTATATGCCTCTCAATAATAAAGAAGCCTAACAGTAATAGTTAAAAAGTTAACTAGTCAATATTAGCTAACCAACTTGCTAGTTATCACGTCTTAGCTGTATTCTGATGTACTACACCATTGAAAATGTTATGCCGAAAAAAGTGCTTTTCTAACTCAAAAAGCCAATTTTTAAAAATTGTGTCAAGTCTGAGGTAAAACACCCTGCATACTATTTAAGAATTGGTCGATGTGTGCGTCCTGATGGGCACAGAGAAAGCCGCGTGCCGCATTAACATTTTTATGAAACCTTCTGACATGACGGGGCCAGGAGACCACGTCATGGCCTCAGTCGGGTATTGCCGGTGCTCAGCCGACATGGGTTTCCCAACAATTCGAGATAAAAATGCTGGCGGAGGCGGTATGCCTTGGTGTCTCCATATTCGCAAGTAACAACTTACATCTGCTGCCGACGTGAAGTCCTCGTTACGACAAATGAGAATGACCATTACCATGAAGGCTGTATTAACCCCCGCTAATGATGAACTCATTTCCCAGACGAAGATAAAACTCTTGCTGAAACGTTGACAAGCGGCTCCCCCTTGTCCATTTTGTTTTGTGCTTTCAAGAGTCCCATCGTCCTGCCCTGGCTCTGTCGTGTCGAAACATGACATCTGTCCCGTCGGAATAAACTTTTTTTGGTACACTTCTCGTTTCTCAGGCTGTAGGGCGCTAGAGCACAGACTTGGCAAATATGGCTTAGGCGGCCACCGGGTGCACAGCTTCGTTCGCTTTTACAGCAACAGCTGTTGAGGGCGCATTGCCAGGCTACGCGGCGTCGGTGTTGGCGTTGTTGGTGTCGTAATATGCCACTCTGATTGGTTGGCATACAGTGACGTCACGCTTGAGCTGATGCAGCAAGCCAAGGGAACCCGCTGTGGTACGAACACACTGGCGTCATGAGTGGCAGCATAGTGATGTCACACGCACTGTACCACAGCAGAGAGCACGCAATAATAAAAAACAGACAGCGTTATATTCGGCCCAGTATCGCGGGAAACTGTGCCAATGCGCATTAAAGAATCGGAGCGGAGCTGCACTCTTACAATAAAGGCACGCCAAAAAAAAAAAGAACACTCGCGAAACGTACTTGCGCAATTTGCAGAGGACTGGGGCATATATATATACACAGTAGGAAAACGTTCCGTACTTGTAATCATGCGCCCTAGTATACGCTGTGGCGCGCGAAAGGTGCAGTTCTAACGCCGAGACGGAGACCACCTCTGACGTCACCTCATGCGACTATATTCGCCGCTTCGAAAATCATTCTTAGGACAAATTAATCATTCTGTGGATGAAATATCTTGAAATCCGAATAAACTGTTCACTTGCTCCTTCCCTGCGGACGTCACGAAAAGCTTCCACTTGCGAATTGAAGCGCGCTCTCTCTCATTTGTTCTGCGAATTTGTGATGTATATAAAAGGACTCATGTTTGCAAAGGCGGATGTCAACGGTGGTGCTCAAGTTCGACGAGTATTGCGGCTGTGAGCAGCAAAGCTATGTTGGCACTGCTTCTTAATAGGGCAAAACGAATTAGAATATTGTGTATTTAGTTCCTGCTTCATTCATTCCTCCGCTGACTACTTCTTGCGCATACGAACGCCGATCATATGATTTCGTACTGAGTCGAAGAAAAAAAAAACAGATTGAATGAGAGCCACAACTTCGGGAAAATTTTTTAAGTTTAATCCGACGAGTTCGTCTTGCCCAACGAAAAGAAAAAAAGCCGAAGGCGGACGGATAGAGTTACCCAAAGAAGGGATGAATAGCTTAATGCGGGTTTTGCAAGGAATTGCACAGGACACTTCATCGATATACGCAGATAAGCTAAAATCGTTAAGGTGGAACTTTAAACAGTTCTGTTTGATCGCTTGCGCGCCCGCTGAAGCTGCTTGCCCCAGCGTGGCTGCATTGGGCTCCCGGCTTATGTTGTTAAGCCTGTGTTGAGATGGGTCGACTCATATGTTGGTTCTCTTGATTAGGAAGCAATTCCAGCTCAGTGTTCTAAGCGGAAGAAGGACAAAAATGAATCTTCTCGATGTAATTAGTGTACACTGAAACGCTGCTCACCGAAGACGACTTTCTCAGCATTTTAGCGGTCGATTTTGGAAAGATTGCATTTTAGGCTTTAAATTTTTCTGCTAAGAATGCTATTTTTGTAGCGGGGGAGAGAGGACAAGAATGCAGGAACGACTAGGACGACAATTTTGTTTTTCATTTGAACTTTTTTTCATTTGGCCCAGTGACATGGCAGAAGACCAAGATTACAAAATACAATTACCAACAGGAGGACGGTGCCCGAGGGTCTGTGCCACTGCAAACAGACCGGAGTCCACTTCAACCCCGAGGGACCCTCGGTGGGCAAGCGCCGGTCCACATTTTCGTCCCTTAACTTTTTCTGGGCTGCGGTTATCAGCAAACACCTTTATCAACTTCCGCTGTTTCTGGAGACGTTCGTTTAATTTAATAAAACAGTATTAGACATTGGAGGGCGTTACGAGACAGTTATTTTTAATCTCGTCGCCTTCGACGCATGTTTTTCGGTGCCATTCGTAAACCGCGGCTGCAGCATCAACGCCCACAAAAGACTGGCCGATTACCCCAGGCGGCTAGCTGATGAGTTCCTGGCAGGCTAATGAAGAATGGTTGGTAGGCGCCACCGTATCGCGACAAAGCTAAATAGGACCATATTTCGGGGGATTGTGGTTCCTCCAAGAGGTGCGCCCTTGCCTCTCTTAACCGTTTCGGACACTCGTCGCAGACCCTTAATTGGTAATTTCCCGAAGGGCCACTCACTCCGGCACATAGCTTCTGTACTTAGAAGCCGCCGGATGACGACAGAAGAGTTGTCACTTTGAACCCACATTGTGTCAACAAGCAACATTGAAAGAAAAAAAGGCCAAACTAGACGCCGGTCCAGTTAAACAAATGGCTTGGGCCGATGGCTGCTGGCTTCCATGAGGCGCCGCTTTCGCTCCTGCGAGGTCTTCGTCGCCCGTCGTTCCTCGGTCTGGCTACGCCGCCGGTCGGCCTTTCGCTCGGTGGCGTGCGACGATCGTCCTCTGCAACACCCATAGCCATCCCATAGCAATGCCGCACGGCAACTGGTTCGCCATCCGCGTTATTTCGTTCCTCGGGCCGCCCTCTTGACCGAGCTCTCTCACACTTCGCTCCCGAGCTGCAGCCTGTCGGGACGAGAAAAACAGAACCAGTGGCCGATAGCGAGTGGCGTTTATCTTTCGTTTAAATCTCTCTGCCGACAACCGTTTTCCTAGAATTTCTCTGATCACCGCACCTCCATTCCTTGGCCTTGGACGGGCTTCTTCCACGCAACGCCTCGGGGTGTGCTCCGTTTCTCCGTTTAAGGGCTCACACCGCAAAAAGCTGCCGCCGCAACGATTCATTTCATTTGGCCCTCTGCTATTGGTAGTTGTTCCTGGTGACGTAGGCCGAAGAGGTGACCGGTCGTGGCAGGAATAAGCCAACGTTGCACTTGCATAACTCCTCCCACGCCACACTGGCGGTCCAATCCAGACGCTGACGATTGACGGCACACGACGGCGACAAGCTTTGTCGTCGGTAATCCCGACTCGTTGCAGTGGTGGTTCCACCAATTGGCGGGACTTGGCCAGACTGGAAGCAGCGAGGGCGGCTAGCAATGTTGCCGCGACCAGAATGGAAGTGCCTGCTGTTGAAAAATGGAAATGAATTTGAATCGCTATACTAAATACGGCCCCTGTGGTGTTTGCAGGATGGCCCGAATTTGGCGAAACTGAATTTCCCCGAGCTCCCTGGTGGCGCCCACAGATGAATCAACTAATAGTATCAATACATAAAATTCAGCCCTCCGGACGGCTCCAGTTTAATTATTTATCAGTCACTCAGGTGCTATCATCATTTGGGCGACACCTGAAGGACTTCATGGACGGTTGAAAAAGTACGACTCACGTGATCAAACCGTCGACGAGTTCTTTTATTTGCTTATTGTTCCACCGACTCCACTAAGTAAGTTATAGAAAACATCTTTTGAGTGAATTTTTTTTCGCCCACTTTATGGTACTTTATTAGCATTTTATAGTGCGTCACATGTGTCCTGAGTACACTTTAAAATAATTTGTAATTTGTTACATTTTGCGTTGTACCACGAAGGAACGCTGAGGTCGCGTCATCAGCTGCCATGTCTTTGATTTCACTCAAAGTCCACGGTGGCCGGAGCTTCATTTTTCCACGTGAAATGTGGTTCTGAATGAAGCGGTGGTTCTGCGCGTTAACCTTGCGCAATAATATGCGAACAACTTTATCGCAGCGTCTACGCGGTTGCGGCAGAAGAGCGGCGAAAAGTTGTCTGCTATTGGGCAGCTCATTGGAGCTTCTATGGTTTTAGCAATAGCTACATTCAAGTTCGGTTGCTTATAAACAACAGCCACTGTTGCACCTTGCATCGGTGCGATTCAGATAAATTGACGAAAAATCAATCACTCAGCCCCGAAAAGTTGGCATGCATCTCTTAATTTTACCATCCGAAATCCAAACGTCACATTACGCCCGTTGGCCTGCTCATAGCGCGTCATATTTGTCGCCCCTTCTGTATCACTTCGGGTGCAATATCGGAACCGTACGTGTGGGGCTTTTAAGTAGTTTTCAGACTACGTCAAAAGAAATACAGTTACTGAAGAATAATTGCAGTCTTACTAGAGTTCATTTACTAACGTGAGATTGGCTGTAGTTATGGCTGAGGGCTAGCATTGCTTCTGAACATTTTTCTAATACCCCCTCACACACGCGCATTTAGTGTCCCTTTCAACGAGTGACATTCGCCGAAAGTGTCATGTCCAGTGCCACACTCTGAGCTTTAGTGACACTCGCTGCAGTACACACTTTTCCTGTAGTGAGTTTGGTGAACTCTCTACACTTGGAACGCTGCTGTTGAGACTACACACTCACCTTGCCGGACCCACATAAAAAAAATTTTGTTTTGAGAATTTAAAGGACTTAAAAATCTCCATCCTAATTTTTTTGATCGTGTTCTAATGAGAACTTGTTTTAAGTTATCAGCAGCTAAAAATAATCAGCGCATTTAAACAGCTATTCTCGCTCTCAGTGGGCTTCTTCGATTATCCGCCTCTGGCAGCCCGCGGGTTGCTTGCGGGCTGCCCGAGCGCGCTCGATTTTCTCGGGTTGCTCCGCCCACTTCCGGTGGCTGCCCGGAACGCGTTCGTTTTTCTCTGGCTGGGCGGTTTCGGGCTGCCAGCCGGCGGCCAGACTCGCCAGGACGATTTTGTGCTGGCAGCGCTCGGGCAGCTAGCAGACGACAGAGAGGTGTAAGGTAGCGGGAAGCTCGCGCGGCCATTTTTATATGGACTAGAAGGACCGCGGTTCTTCATGCGATGTTTTGCGCGATGCAGGCGCTTGTTTCGACTAGGCCACGGTGCATATCGACTGGGTCGCCTGCAATGGCACCTTTTGCGGTAGTTCTCGCTGTTTATTGATATGTTTTGCGTGCGTATGCGCGATCATATTTCGATCGTCTCACCACCTCGCAAGCCCAACTGCTCGCTTCATATTACGATCGCATACTTCTGATTCACAAAATATTTCGGTTGTTAATTTCGTGCGCCCGACGGATATTGCGATGCTGTTCGAGGCCTTTCACGAGAGCAGCCGGATTCCAGTTCCGAGTACGCGTTCAGACGCGCGCATATATGCATGTGCTCGTGTTTTGCGAAGTGTTGGTTGAGCGCGATACGGGAGCGTATGGTCTTCATTGCGTTTGGCGCAGTGCAAAAGTGGATATGATTTGAAAAACGCTTGACTGAAACATGTCCTTTATTAAAAGCCCTCACGAGCACATTGCTCGAGACATCTCTGCGGGCATATATGTGGCCACACAGAATTGTCGCGCCGACCAAGTGCTGATTCTGTCGTCGCCAACTGTTGTACAGCTTCATGCTCGGGCCTTCTGCCACATATACTCAAAATATCTGAGAAGTACCGCAGGCATGCACCTCCTCGCGTTTGGCTCATTTAAAAAAAAATAGATAAAAATGAGCTCTAGCGCTGATCGGCATGCAAACACACGCGGAACGTGAGGCGCCGACACGCAGGGCTTTATTGTAGCGCCTTTCATTCCAGTGCCAGTTCTCTGCTATAAAGCTGTATTATTACAGAAACGATACACAGCTAAATTTATACAGTGCACCCGCTTGTTCTAGGTGGATGTTCAACAAGCTGAAATGCGCTTTTGCCGAGATTATGCGTTCCTTGCCCGCAGCAAAAGCCGGCGGCCAAGAGACTAGTTGAACGAACGTATCCCGATTCTTTTCTGCTTACAGCTTACAGGAAGCAGGTTACGAGCGTAGAAATCGCAACGACCACAGCAGAGTCCACAGGGTCGATCGTCGGCGGTCATACTTACTGCGTAGTAAGCAAACACGCAATAATCCGAGAGTACGGCTTGTCGTTTGATAAACAACGCACGGGCAGTTTTTCCGTCCTATGTGGTGTCGACTGAATTTAAACACGTTAGATTGCGATTGCTCATCGCATGCTTTTGAGGATTTCTTGAAGCTTACACAGTGCACCGAGGGCACACGCTCGCGTTGTCGTTGCCGATGTATACGAGTGCGAGCTTGATCAGCTGCATGTTCTGCAGTCTGCGGCACGTAGCCCTCAATAACTGCAAGTCGTTGTTTTCGATACCAAGCAGCCTATTTCTACCGTACGCGTGCGTGAGACGCAGAACGCGAAGCTAGATGGAAGCTAGAGAGAGCATCTGCCCTCCGTGATCCGCGACTTGTTTGCCGCCGTGATTGCCGACCGGCTGGTTCCGGTGGCCGCCAGCCCACGTGACCATGATGCGTTTTCCTGTCAGAGACAAACTTGCGGGCCGCCAGCGGGCTGCCCGAGCGCGGTTAATCGAAGAAGCCCAGTGATAGCGTGATCAAGTTTTTGCTGCGTTTCGCCACTTTGGTCCACAATGGCGACGATGGCTGCAGGAAGCTCCGCCGAGTGCAGCTGCGCCGGAGGGGCGCCGCCGAGAGAAAGGCCTGCTGGTCGGATACATTCACTTTGATACGGATATGGGAGGGTCATCTAGACGATATCCGCCGCCCAAATCGGAACGCAAAAGCATATGCTGCAATTGAGTTGCAAGAAGCCCGCGTGCAAAAGATAGAAAACCTCGGAAATGAGTTCAGGTGTGGTG
The DNA here is from genome assembly GCF_055824585.1 of Amblyomma mixtum. NCBI lineage: Eukaryota > Metazoa > Arthropoda > Arachnida > Ixodida > Ixodidae > Amblyomma > Amblyomma mixtum. The sequence goes on from NC_143014.1 coordinate 21,309,237, forward strand.
AGTTCTGCTTTCACAATATAATGAGCTCGTTTGAGCTTAAGCATGGATAAGTTCTCGAGGTACACAATGTCAACCGCTTGCGGTTGCACAGAGTTGTGCAGGCTGGCCTCATCAGAGCGCCGGAGAGGTGCGCTTTGGTACAAAGTAAAATATTAGCGAAGCTCCTCTCTCAGGGAGTTGATGATCGGGCTTCTAAATCTGTGCTGCTTCGACTAGGTGTGAGCGTTGGCTCTGGAAACCAGTATCAGACCCAGAATTTCGATTTGTTTGCTTCGCAGCGGTCCGCTCGAGCGCTCTGGGAATATTCTCACCACTGTACAGCGTCGACGTGCGTGAAAACCGCATCCAGGGGCCGTATTACGGAACGATCAAATCACAAACTTGTCAAAAATGTATCAATCAGTCCCGCTCCTATTGGTCGGCCGTGGCCGGCGGCCATATTGCTTTTTTTTTTTGCGTCATGGGCGGCTGCAGATTACATCACGGATGTGACAGAAGTAGTGACGTCGCACACCTAATTATGCAGGCGCAAACTGATTGTTTTTTGTGATCGCCTCGAGGCAGTCAGTTTGTTGGTTGCGTTTGTGACAGAAAATGGAGGCGGTGTACGTGGCGATACAACTAAGGCGGCTGCGCCGCCGCGAGAAGCGGCGATGGAGGGCGCACGATGACGAGCTGTTTCGATGCCTTTTTCGACTGGAGAAGCAGTGGCTGCGCGACGAAGTCGCCGATGAACTGAGAGGTGTGCGTGCGAGTGCGTTGTCGGTGCGGCGGCAGATGCTGTGTGCACTGCGGTTCTTTCCCACCGGCATCTTTCAAGCTGCCGTTGGTAACGAGGCGCACGTCGTCCTCTCACAACCGGCGGTGAGCAAATGCGTGCGGCTGGTGTCGGAGGCAATCTGCAAAGTGGGCGCTCAGAAGGGGTGGGTTTCCGCGGTCACTTCTGTGCCACAGCTACATACAGGGTGTTTCGCTTAAGTCTTTACACAATTTCTAGAAATAGTTTTTTTGAGTTAGAACAGAGCTTTTTTCGGCATAGTATTCTCAGCGGTGTAGCTAATCAAATTCAGCTGAGACGGGCAAACTAGCATGATGGTTAACTAATATTGAATAGCTGACTTCTTAATTAATACGGTTAGGTTCCTTAATTATCGAGAGGCGTGTAGCCCACCGTAAATAAAAATATTGGTGGACAGCTTCGTCTTTAAGAGTGGGACGCGACAGCGTGTTGCAGCGTTGCCAAGGAACGCCTGCACCCGTTCAGTGCGACGCCTTGCCCGAAGGAAAGGAAACGACGCCTGTCTCTCATATCTCGGTGGGCACGTGAACCTTGCCGTAAAGGGAGGAAAATAAAATGAAAATTGGTTTGAACGAAACGACGCCTGTCTCTCAATATTGGTGGATTGACATCCTAACCGCGCCGTAAGGGAAGGAAAACGATATGAAAATTGGTTTTAAGGAAAGGAAACGACGCCTGTCTCTCATATCTCGGTGGACACCCGAAAGTACTATACACCACAGTACATGTCTCTAAAGCACCCTTATAAGAGAGCCCCGCCGCGGTGGCTCAGTGGTTACGGGGCTCGGCTGCTGACCCGAAAGACGCGGGTTCGATCCCGACCGCGGCGGTCGAATTTCGATGGAGGCGAAATTCTAGAGGCCCGTGTACTGTCCGATATCAGCGCACGTTAAAGAACCCCAGGTGGTCGAAATATGCGGAGCCCTTCACTACCGCGTCTCTCATAGCCTCAGGCGCTTTGGGATGTTAAACCCCGATAAACCAAACCAAACCTTCTAAGACAGCACCGTATTCACTAGAAGCGCCTTTGTTCACTCCAAACCACCGAGCTGGCGTGGCGGAGTGGTTAGCGTGCTCGTCTCGCACTCCGGAGCCCCTGGTTCCATTCCCCAGCTCGACCAATTTCCTGCTCGGTTTTATTTATTAATGCTTAACGCTGTCGCGTTCATAATCATGCCAGTTATTAGAATTTCGAAAACGCGGTCACCCTCGGCGCTGTGGTCCAACAAATTTGGCTTACATGGCGCCAAAATGCTTGCGCTTTCGAGAAGTTTGCAGGCAAAGCAACCTCTCCAGTGCACATAACTCGTAGAAATAGCGAAAATTTGATGGGCCACAGCGTTGAGGGTAACCGCATTTTCGAAATTCTAAAAACTGACAGGGATATTACTTAAGGTAGGTTACGCGCCTCTCAGTAATTATTGAAGCTAACTGTAAGAGAAAGTTAACTATTGAATATTAGTTAACCAGTCTGCTAAGTAGCACGTCTTAGCTCTATGATGATGTACAATGCCTCTGACAATGCTATGCCGAAAAAAGCACTCTTCTAACTCAAAAAGCCTATTTAAAAAAATTGTAAAGTTATAGGTGAAACACTCTGTATAAACAAAACACGCTTTTGCTGGCAAAGAACATCATGGTCCGCAAATCGCACTTCATGGCCGTCTTCTGTTTCCCAAGAGAAAAGAAACAGACAACCACACAGCACATACTGAAATACTTCACCCTTCGGCACTTTGGTCATCGATCGCAAGCGCCGGACAACACAGACTTCAACAAGTTGTCTTCGTCGATTTCGTACCAAGCGCTCCTTGCAAGTTTTCTCGGCAGAAACTACTCGTAGCCTTCACTGCCTTCGTTCATATTTTTCTGCTCACTTAGGTCAACCTCACAGCAGCTCGATTTTAGACGCCGCGTAAGAATCGACAACAAGGCGTGGAATAAGCTGTTTCCGTTCAATGCGCGGCTTGTTGACGTTTTAGCGCCGTCAGCGCAACCCCGCGGCAGCAAAAGTTAGCCACCACCAGCAAATTTAATAGCGCAACTTCGCGCGCTCCTTGTTTTGACTAACATTTTCGAAATTTAAACACAGTGTTTGGCGAAATAGAATATTAGTTATTTTTATTGCTGCATATTTCTTCAGTGTGAATTTATCAGATGGTTCCTCGCCGTGCAAATAAATGCAGCCCTGCTGTAATTGGCTGATTCCTCGATTCGTCAAGCAGCGACGTCCCATCATCATCATCATCATCATCATTATTTATTTACCGTTAAGGGCCCCAGGGGGCATTACATAAGGGGGGTGGGGGCGAACAGTAATCACAAGTCACAAAGAACAAAGTTGGGAGCATACATTTAGACACATGTAGATACAGCTGTCAAAACTTCAAAAGAAAAACAAGTGAGTAAGTAGGTAAACAAAAGAAAAAGAAAAGAAAGAAAAACGGCCTTCAACAGAAATTATTAAGGGAATAAATCAATCAACAACTGTTTAAATTTTAGGGAATAACTTCATCCACAACACTGTCTGGAAGGACATTCCACTCCGCTATGGCAGCTGGCAAAAACGAGGAATGGAACTCATTGGTTGAACCATGAATGCGCTGAACACTACGGCAATTAAACAAACGTCACGATGATCTTAAGGGGAGCATAATTAGGCTCTCACGCAGTTGGGAAAAATTATAATAAAGTTTATGATGTGGACAGAGTCTTGCTATCTTACGACAGCATGCCAAGGAAGGTAAACCAACGGAGGATTTGATATTAGTAACACTCATCCAGGAATCATAATTTGATGTTATAAACCGAGCAGGTCGATTTTGAATGGCCTCTAACATATTGTTAAATACTCTTGATGGGGGTTCCAAATACTCGATGCATATTCAAGTTTAGTGCGGATGAAAGTTACATATGCGATTAGTCTAACCTTAGGGGGAGAAAATGTGAGCGATCGTCTGATGAATCCTAGTGATTTAGAAACGCTAGCAGCAAGGGACGTAATGTGCTTTGACCAGTTAAGATCACTTGTTATTTCTATGCCGAGGTATCTGTAGGATTCAACTTCAGATAGCGCGGTCCTGTTTAGCGTGTATGAAAAGTGCAGGTTAGATCGTTTGCGGGACACGTGCATAAACTTGCATTTAGTTTCGTTCAGTTTCATGAGCCAGGTCGAGCACCAACATTGTATCAAGTTCAGGTCGTCCTGCAGCAATGACTGGTCGTTCGTAGTACTAACAAAGCGGTAAAGAACGCAATCGTCTGCGAACAAACGGATGGATGATGAAATGCCGGCAGGAAGGTCATTGATAAAGACAAGAAACAGGAGCGGCCCAAGAACTGAGCCCTGAGGCACTCAGGAGGTAACTTTAGTAACGGCAGAAGGGTGGTTGTCGATGACGGTGTATTGCGAACGATTAGTTAGGAAACTGCGAATCCATGAGAATATCAGCGATTGCAGTGAAAGGGAGGAAAGTTTAGCCAAGAGGCGCTGGTGAGGAACTCGGTCGAAAGGTTTAGAAAAATAGAGGTAAATAATATCTTTTTAAAACGACGAGTCAAGGTTTAAGTGGAGGTCAGTCGTAAATTCAAAAAGTTGAGTTTCACATGAGTAGCCAGAACGGAATCCGTGTTGGTTTGGGAAGAAAAAAAAATTTCTATCGAGGTGGTTAGCTACTTGGGAGTAAATTATATGTTCAAGTAGTTTACACGCAATGTATGTTAGCGAGATAGGACGATAATTAGATGGATCAGAGCGGTTTCCTGCCTTGAAGCAAGGCACGACTCGGCTAATCTTCCACTCAGACGGGAGTTGACCACTAGAAATAGATTGCGTGAAAATTATTTGCAGGAAAGGGCTGGATATTACTTTGGTACTTTTAAGAATTTTATCAGAAATGTTGTCGGGCCCAGGAGCACTTGATACCTTTAAATTTTCAATAAGTTTACATATTCCTTCGGCTGAGATAATAATAGGTGGCATTTCAGATACATTTAGGCTCTGGGATGTAGGAATGTTTACGGCTGGTTCGTGGGTGAGAACAGATGAGAAATACGCATTCATTACGTTCGAGCGAGGCTCCTTTGGAACATGACAACCATCTTGATCTAATAAAGATATATTATGTGAACCGCTATGACCTGGAGTTAAATGAGTCCAAAACGTTTTTGGGTTATTTCGAAGGATATCGAGTAGGTCATTGTTGTAAAAGTTTTGTTTAGTGCTCTTAACCAACTTGGTATAGTTTCGCAGACAGCTGAAATAATGTTCCCATTTAGACGCTAAGTTGGAGCTCTTAGCTTCTCTAAATATTCGTTTTTTCTTATTGCATAGACTTCTTAAAGAGTTGGTAAACCACGGTTTTCCGGCATCACCACGAATGCAAACGAGGGGTGCATAAGGTTCACTTAAAGAGGTAATTTTATCTTTAGACATGGACCAGTTATCATCAATAGACCTGAAAGAAGCAGTCTGTTCGAAGTGGAGAAGGAATTAGGCTAGTTCATCATTCATTTTAGAAAAATCGGCTTTGTTGTAGTCGCGTATGGGTCATTCCACGCCAAACGTCCCAGACGTTGCGCTCGACCATCTCCAATTTGTTCAAGAAAATTCACGGAAACTTATTCCAGTGAGCGTAATCAAAGCCTGGCATATTTTTTCCCAAAAAATTTACTTGCATGGTGAGCGCAATTTGAACATTTTGAAAAGGCGAGAAACTACGCACTGCACAATTATTAATAAAAAATTGAATATTTTAGAAAAAACTCCACAATTATTTCAACGACATCGACACAGATTCTGGCTTTCGATATAATTCTGAGTATTCAGCTTTACATATCATAAACATTTTTAAAAAACTAAAAGAGAATGTAAAAATGTTTCATTTTTGTCGTTTTTGTTTAAATATGAATTTTCTTTCGGGAATTTAGAAATAGCCTTTTTGCTTCTATGGATGTCTAGTGTCTATAACAAATGTTACAGGTGACGAAACTGTGAACATAGAGGTAAAAAATATACAAAAAGTGCGTTTTGAGCCGAAAGCACTCCAATTTCACCCTGAGGTGGTCCAGGTGAAAATACAAACAATGGCGAGTTACGTAGCACTGTTTATTGCCTTGGATTTGTGAAATTTTCATCGAGGTAATTTTTGTTTTAAACGAGAAAACAAGTTTTGAAGTTGAGCTCTTGCGCCGCAATCTGCGTCGTGTCCTGACGCGTCTTCACCGCAGAACATGACACCTGGCATGACACGATACTTATGGCCAGATAACCACTTCAGTTTCCGTCGCTTGCTGCCGTGCATTTTTAGGGCTAGAGCTAAAGAAGATATCGCGTGACATTCGGCACCAAAGCACCCGCTTTGGTGCGGGGAAATCAAAAGAAGAAAAACGAGGGTATTCAGCGTGCTGTCTCGCATGGACCACGAAGAGGGAACGACTAGACGGCATTGCAGGCGTATCACAAGTGCTTTTTTTTTGTCCGAATAAGATCGCGGAGCGCACATGACGATGCAAGGCGAGACTCGCTGACGGTGAGCGCGGCCCGCTAGTGCTTAGGCGCGTCGCTCGCATGAAGGTGCTTCACCAGATTGGAGGCTCGTCTACAGTTGCAATCGGATCTCCGCTAAGGACGGAAGTTGTGTTCTTCCCATTGATGAACCAATCCCATCTAGCAGTTCTGCGGGTCCTGCGCATGTCGATGCGGGTAAGGAAGTCTTATTGTTTGGTTTTCGTAAACTAAGGTGATAGTGTACGTTGCTTAAATTTAGGTCTACGTATTCTGTAAGCCTTTACTCCTGCATTATCTTTTATTTTTTACCTTTTCAGTGAGACCACAAAAAAAATTAAGAATGCCGCTAGCTGTAGAATGTATAGAATGTAGGCTCGTTCGTGGTGTAGGAGACACAGATGGACATAAATTAACCAACTCAAACAACTATTCAAAGGCGAACGCAGTTACATTACATAGCTCAGTTGTGGAGTCCTATCTGAATTGCGTAAAACTTGCATTTGTCACACGTCTATCGGTAAATGAGTTTTCATACATGCGCATGAATTTCTGTTTCGTTTGTAGAAACCGAACTTCCTCCGTGCTCGCTTCGTCCAAGTGGGTGCCACAAGCTAACACAGATCAAGAAACGTTCCCTCATCATTTATGAAAAACTGACATACCCAGACAGACGACTTCTTTCTCTGCGCTCAGGGCACCCACAAGGGGACATCAATACCATGTGTGCTCATCACTATCAAGTTTTCCTTAAGAAGTATTCATCGCTGATTCCATCTAAGTGGTGTTTTAACCCTTTTTTTAAACACAGAAAGAACTACCGTGGAACCAAGCACATAACATTAGCTCTTGCAGACGCACACCCCAATTTGAATCTCATTCCTGGTAGCCGACTTTGCCAGGAATGCTGGCGGCATTGCTTCAACTTGAAGAAGACTGGAATCTGTGGCACACCTCATCAGACACGCGATACCCAGTGCGAGCAAGATGACGTCGTTGTGGCATTTGAGGCTTGCAACCAGGCCCTTTTACGCGCAAAAGAAGGTTCGAAAGCTTAAAGCGAGTGCAGAAAAAAGGATTTTTAAATCAGGACTGCACCACAAATCAAGCCTCCTGAGTAAGACGAAGGATCGAACTTTAAGGCGCCTGCAGACAGGTACTCTACTCTGTCCTGCAATCATAAAACATTACGATCCTAACACGGATGGGCGATGCCCGCGCTGTGGGGAGATCTGTGATATCTTCCACATGGTGTGGGCATGTACTCAAAATCCCCACCTCCCCGCCTTCCCCTACCCTTTCCCGAGAGGCATGGGAGGCTGCCCTCCTCAACTGCTCCTCGCTTGAGTCCCAAAGGGCTCTTGTGAAACGGGCAAGAGACAGGGCCTCGTCATGCGGTGTCCCGGACTAGGGACGCCGACCATGTACCGGAGCCACTCTGTCGTGGCCCTTCGAGGCCGCCCGGTGAGTGAAGAGGTCAAGGCGCCCATTATCAATTTTTATGAAGATGACGCTGTTTCGTACTGTCTTCCAGGAAAGAAGGATGTGCTAAAGGGACGTCAGAAGCGCCTCTTGCTGCTAAATCTGAAGGAAATCACTTAAGGTGCGGCTTCTCGACATTTGCGAGTCTTCGACCTCCACATTGTGTCTTAGCTGGAGGGAGCGGCACTCACACAGTTTGTGTGTGCATGCAGCACCAAAACTTCAAGCTAATGATCCAGGCTGCGGGTTTAAAGGAAAGTGCTGAAGAACTTCTAGCCACTCCTGTATGTGAACTGGGCAAAGAGGAGTGCATGCTTGGTACGTGTGGCAAATGTCCGGGAACCAACTGTGCAGGTACTTTGCTCCGCAGCGCCCCAGTTCTCGACTCGGAACAAACAGGCTGCGTCCAAGTGCAACAGTGGATTGGCGGGGTGAGTTGCCAACTTGAGACAATTTTGCTCACACCAGACCAGTTCTGCGATAAATTCTTAGGTACGCGTAAGGAGCTGAAGGCCCACCACTTTGTAAGCAAACAGCAGGCGCGCTATTCGCGGGAGCTGAAATGGAAGATCGGGACACATGAGGCAGTTGTCCTCATGGACTTCACCGAAAATTATAGCTTCGTTGTGCAAGACGGTCCACAATCCTATCACTGGGTGAATACTCAGGCCTCAGTACACCCTGTTGAAATTTACCTTCGTGGGCACGAAGACACCGCAGAAATTTCTGTAAAATCTTACAGCTTTATTTCTGATTGTCTAGAGCATGACACGGTGGCCGTTTCTGTATTTCAGAATGAAGTAATCAAGATACTGAAGCAAAACTTCCCACAAATTTCAAATATTCATTACTTCTGTGACGGAGCATCATCGCAGTACAAGAACAAGAAGAATTTTGCAAACCTCTGTCAATACGAAAACGACTTCAGCATTTGCTCTGAGTGGAATTTTTTTTGCAACTTCCCACGGAAAGAGTGCTTGTGATGGAGTCGGGGGCACCGTGAAGGGTTTGGCAGCAAGGGCGACTCTTCAAAGCACCTACAACAACCAAATCATGACACCCCAGGAGCTATTTACCTGGGCCAAAAATAACATCAAAGTTATTGTGATCCTTTGGGTGCCAAAAGAAATGGTTGAAGAAAAACGAATTCAGCTCGCTCCAAGATTCTGTTCAGCGGTCCCTGTCAAGGGAACCCAGAGTTTTCATTTCTTCAAGCGAACATCACCTTTCAGGCTACGAGCTCGCCTTATGTCCTACTCATGTACAGAAGAATTTGTAGTTATAAAGCCCATTTCTGGGCAGGAATATTAAGGCAAAAATCGCACCGATTAAAGCAAATGAAACCAAGACATGACATCGAAAAAATCGGGCATGAGTCTCTAACGGCCCCAAGGGTCAGGTACCACGTGGTGCTACTGCGTCGCGGATTGCTTCAGCAGCGGATCGTTCTGGTCATATCCAGATCGGCGTCGCAGAAGCTCTTACGCTGGTGCTCACGTCTGTCATGGCGAGGACAAAAATGACTGACTGTGACATGACCACACCGAACAACTAGCTCACTGGAGTATGTTCCGCCCCGGCAGCGTTAAGAAAATCGTTTCCCTCGCATACCTGTTAAGACTACTCAGTGTTCCTATGCTTGCCTGCAGTGAAAACGTCATTTAAGAAAAAAACTCTGCGTTTCGTCTCGTCACAGTGTCGTATTCTGCGGTGAAGAGGCGTCAAAACACGACGCAGCTTGCGGCGGAAGAGCTCAACTTCAAAAATTCCTTTCTCGCTTGAAACAAAAATTACATCGATGAAAATTTCAGAAATGCAAGACAATATTTATTTATTTATTTCATATACCACCAGGGCAATTGGCATTAGAAAGGGGAGTGGTTACAGGAAAAAAACAAAACAAACAATACAATAAACGAAATGGTGCTATTATCAAAAAAGTTCCAGATGTGTCTAATCATAGAATGGTAGCTAAGGCGTTCTTGAAAAGGGGGTAATCTTTGATGGTTGCTGTTGGTGCGGGAAGGTGATTCCACTCTGCTGCTGTTCGAGGTAAAAATGACTGAAAGAAAGCGCTGGTTCTGCAAAATGGGACACCGACTTTGTAGGCATGATCTAATCTTGATGATAGGTGATGCGGGGGAGAGATTACTTCACTGCGCAGGTGTGGAGATGAAACATTTTATGGAAAAGGCAGATACGAAATATTTTGCGACGTGAAGCTAAGGATGGCAGATTAAGGCTTGATTTCATTGAAGATATGCTAGCGGTCCTGTTATAGTTGGAGAGAATGAAGCGGGCTGCGTTATGTTGGATCATTTCTAGTGAATGAATAAGGTTTTCATGATGAGGGTCCCAGATGGATGCGGCGTATTCTAGTTTTGGACGTATTAATGTCTTGTACAATAGCAGTTTGAGGGATGAAGGAGCTCTGGCGAAGTTGCGGCGGATGTAACCAAGCATACGATTGGCATTGTTAACTATGTATGTGATATGTAGAGACCAAGTGAAAGTGGAAGTTATGTGCACACCAAGGTACTTCTACGAGTGTACTGATTCTAAGGGAATATGATTCAGGAAATAAGTCGGGGTACTTCTGTCAGTCCTGGATACGCGAGGAGATTTACACTTATTGATGTTAAGTTCCATTAGCCATGTTTTACACCACGAAGAAACAGCGTTTGGGTCTGATTGAAGGGTGGTTATGTCGTCGCTGCATGTTATTTCCCGGAAGATTACACAATCGTCACCAAATAAATGGATATGTGAGGAAACAGAAGGAGGCAGGTCATTAATGTAGATTAGAAAAAGAAGAGGACCAAGGACGGAGCCTTGCGGGACACCGGAGTGAACGGGATTGGACTGAGAATTATGATTATTGGCTGACACGTACTGCGAACGGTTAGTGAGAAAATATTCAATCCAAGTAAAAAGTTGGAGGTCCCTGTTCATTAGCTGTAATTTGTAAAGTAACAGTTTATGACACACTTTGTCGAAAGCCTTAGAATAGTCAAGAAAAATACAATCTGCCATTGAACGATTATCAAGAATAAGGTTAAGCTTGTGTGTGAAAGAAGCGAGTTGAGTTTCGCAAGAATACGTTTTTCGAAAGCCATGCTGTGAGCTTGAGGAAAATGAGCTAGATTCGAGAAAGTTTGCAATACATGAATATAGGATATGTTCTAATAATAAACAGTGCTACGTAACCCGCTATTGTTTGTATTTTTACTACGACCACCTCAGGGTGAAATTGGCGACTGCTTTTGGCTCACCACGCAGTTTTTTACAACTTTAGCATTATTTTTTACTTCTATGTTCGCAGTTTCGTCACCTGTAACATTTGTTATAGGCACTAGACATCCATAGAAGCAAGAAGGCTATTTCTGAATTTCCGAAAGAAAATTCATATTTAAACAAAAACGACAAAAATAAAATATTTTTACATTCTCTTTCCGTTTTTTTAAATGTTTATGCTATGTAAAGCTGCATACTCAGAATTATATCGAAAGCCAGAATCTGTAGATGTCGTTGAAAAAATTGAGGAGTTTTTTCTAAAACATTCAATTTTTTATTGATTATTGAGAAGTGCGTAGTTTCCCGCCTTTTCCAAATATTCAAATTATTTATTTATTTGAAAATACTGCTGGCCGTGAGGCCGTTACAGTGGTGGGGCGTGACACTTGGAAAGCAAAAAGGTTTCGACGATTATACAAAAATACAAAGTGAATCTTCATCTATACAATCATTTCTTACCGCGTAATGTTTCACTTTTTATACAGAAGCAGTGTTAATAAATATTAACTTGAAAAACAGTTATTTCACACAGAAAAGGAAAAAAATAACAACAAAAGTTTCTACATTCCCGGCCTTCACCTTAGGTGAGTTGATTAGGCGTATGACACACACACACAAAAAAAAGAAGAAAAAAAAACTTTTTAGTGCGAAGTTGAGATAGCTTTTTCGAAAGTTGTTAATGTACTGGACTGTAAGAGAGATGCTGGTAAATTATTCCATTCTGCTATCGTCTTCGGAAAATAAGAATTAGCATACACATTAATGCGTGGGTTCGGGGTTTGGTAACAGTATTCATTGCTTGCTCTGAGATGTGTAAGTTGTTTTGGGACCAAGTAATGGGAGCTGTTGATATTGAAGGAATTTCTTGAGAGCTGAAATAAAAATTTTAGTCTGGTTACTCGGCGACGTTCGGCTAGAGGTGGTAAATTGAGAACACACAACATCTCTGTTACAGAATCAGTACGTGCATATCTGGACAGTATGAATCGAGCTGCTCTTCTTTGCACACTTTCAAGTTTTTTTATCAAGCCACTTTCTACAGGATCCCATATAATGCAGGCATATTCTAATGTTGGTCGTACATAAGTTAAATAGGCAGCTAGCTTGGCAGACTGTGAGGCCAGTTTCAATCTTCGGCGCAAAAACCAGAGTTTCTTTTCAGCGGCTGAACAGATTTTTAGTACATGATTTTTCCAGCGTAGATCTCTAGAAATGAGGACTCCCAGGTATTTAAGTGTTTCCACTGTGGTAAGTGCGGTAGATCCTAGCGTATAACAGTACTCATGGACATGTTTGGTCCTGTTCGTGACGCGTAAAACTACTGTTTTCTCTTCGTTGATTTTCATTTTCCAGCATTGGCACTCACCACGCGCGAGTAAATTTTTTTGGGTGAAAATATGCCAGGCTTTGATTACGCACACTGGAATAAGTTTCCGTGAATTTTCTTGAACAAATTGGAGATGGTCGAGCGCAACGTCTGGGACGTTTGGCGTGGAATGACCTGTATTTCACTCAGCGTTGTCGTGGAGTGATGCGAACTGAAAAGTTGAACAACACTGTGCTATGATCGCTAAGACCGGCGATGGATGACAAACTCTGGAATTAATCAGGATTAGATGCAAGATCTAAGGTGGTAATGCCCCGAGTTGGTATTCTGACAGCTTGAGAGAGGTCAAACGAAAGAATAAAATACAAAAATTCTCTGGAATGGCGGGAAGATGCGATTAGATTGTCCCAATCGATATCTGGGAAGTTAAAATCGCCGCTAATTATGAGGTTGGCTCTGGGAAACTGTTCATTTATGTCGCGCAGAATGGTACTCAAGTCTTCGATGAAGAAAGGATCGGAGTCAGGTGCTCGGTGACATGCAATTATTATATTGGTGCAATCAGCAAGAGAAACGTTCACTCAAATGATTTCGCTTTTACTATTGACTGCGACAGCAGAAGAGACCAGAATACTTTTAACAAGAACCATCACGCCGCCTCCCCTACACCCTGATCTGTCACGGCGGAAACAAGTGAATTATTGCTTCTCTTGGAAAAGTTCGTCATTCTCTATATCAGGTGTGAGCCACGTTTCAGTAAAGATGGCAATATCTGTGCTGTTGCCTTGCAATATAGCTTCGAAGGCTTCTTTGTTCGGAAAATAACTTCGGATGTTTGTTAGTAGAACAGAAACTGATTTATCGGTTGGGGCAGGGGCTGCACGCGTGCGATTTTGGAAAGATTGGTGCATCAAGGACCGATGTGCCTGCGGTGAGCGCTATAAATTTATTTCAACTGCAGAATCTTTAACAGCATCGTACACAAACTATTTGTTGTTCATGATGAGCTTACCAATCTGCAGCTGGTGTGACGTCATCACGTGACGTCACATCATGTGATCTCACTTCAAGGTCAATGGTGGCCACCGCCGGGAGGCGACCGACGGCGCGATATGAGGCCCCATCTGTCTGCAGCCGGTGTGACGTCATCACGTGACGTCATGTCACGTGACCTACTTGAAGGTCAATGGTGGCCACCGCCGGGCGTGTGCGCGAAGGCCCGAAACCTACGTTAATATGCTTCGCATAAAAACAGCAAATTGGACCGTCGGAGACGGTTCTCAGCGTCATCACATTTGTCTGAAAGTAGCTTAATATCGGATGAAAGTTTAGCCATATCAGGATCGGCTGATAAACTTCGGCTTCTTAACTGATTTGAGCTCGTCATTTGTTCCAGGGCGTAAACTCGCGCCGAAAGGCTGGATATTGAATCCTCGACCTTCGACTGAGCAGCGCGAATCAACGCTAGTTCACTCAGCATAGTATTTTGAGAGCATTCAATGCGGGATATAGCCAAGGCAATTAATTCGAGGGACGGTTGACGGGCGTTATTTACTGGGGGGGTTCAATTCCACATCCCCGGCTAGCACAAGCATAAGGCAAACGACATAGGCGTTGATACACTGGTAACATGAAGTGCACAAGAACCTTCGCAAACTGCAGTCACCGTCGATGGGGCACGACACCGCAACCAAAAACGCATTATTAGAGCGAATGCAAACTGAATTTGGTAAGTAACCAACCTGCATGAAAAAGGGCATTCTTGTGACCTGCATCGTTTCGGTGGCGTGCCCGGAGTGATCGCAGTGTGATGGCCATTCAACGCGGTGGCGCTGAGCGCAGTACTTGGTTGCCAGGTGGGGAAAGGTTGAGGAAATCGGGTACTGCGCGGCGTCGCTTTCATTGTCCATGAAGTCAGCTTGCCGCCAAACGTCGGAATCCATGTCCAGGTTGTAACAGCTGCCTTGACAGCCCAGCGGCGTTGACGTGGAATTCCATATCAGTACGGCCTGCATGAAAAAGGGCATTCTGGTGACCTGCAGCGTTGCGTTGGCATGCCCCGTATTTCTTAAGTCTGAATTTAGCAGATGGTTCCTCGCCGTGCAAATAAATTCAGCCCTGGGGCGCTATGCCGGAAGGCCCGAGTTTGGCGCTCGCCCGAGTTTCATCCGAGTTTGCGATGACAGCAGTCAGTGAACGAAGATAGCGCGGAACGTGCGCAGGCAGCGGACAATAAAATGTAGAGATAAAGCCACGTAAAGGCGATACAAGCGCACCCTGCGCGCCTGTTTCACACTTCAAGCACAATACACTACGCAATACCAGGCCGCAGCGCTACCTGAAGTTATCAGCGCCATATCAGCAATCGCGAAATCGTGACTTCTCTGCTAGCTATCTGCACACTCGCCGCCAGCTGTTTGACACGCCTTTTCGGGCGCGTCAAAGGCGTGTCTTCTCTTTCAGGCTCTATCTGTCTCTCCATTTCCGAAGACGAACAGTGCACACTAGGTGCACTCTTGTATCAACCCTTTCTCTTTCTCGAATACGTTAAAAGGGAACAGATAATATTATGAACATTTTGTTCATTTCCAAATGTATTTTAAAATCTGAATCCAATGAAGCGTTGTTGAAAAGCATAGCTTTAGGAAATTAACAAAGATTTGACATTTTCTGCCGCTAGAGGCGATAGTGAGGCCATTGCTTGCAGCGTGGCTTGCATACGAACTAGAGCGGCAGCCCACCGTGTCGAAAACGAGAGAGCTCCTGCGCTGACACGCCGCCGGTAGCGCTGCCTTCGACTGGAAAGACTGGGCAACTACTACACGCTGAATCTGTCTTATTTTTCGGCCATTGCGATAATATATTTTATTGTGTCGTATATCAAAATATAACAGTCATGCATCTTCTGGCTTGCATTATAAACAAAAGCAAAAAACTGAACTTCACTGCACCCCCGCGTCACTGCTGCTCTCTGCAGTGACCTCAGGTGGAGCTCTCCGCTGCTACGGCCGCTGCCGCACCCCGCTATGGCCAACCATTGCTTTTAGTACGCTCTTGGCGAATCTCAGCGGTAGAAATCGGCCGTGCGAGCGGCTGTGATGCGGTGTGAGAAAAAAAAAAAATTGCTGTTTGGCTGTATTCAATGATTCATTACGTATGCCTGTTGTGTGTGACGCCTCTTTAGTGCACTGCGGATGCGAAGAGCGTGCTACCCAGCGACACAACTCATCCTATGTCATCAGACGCTGACTAAAAGCTGTGAAGGGGGTGGCGCGCGTATCTGCGTAGTATTTGATAACGTCGCGCACTTCGAGGTTTTGCGGACTGACTTGGTCACTAACGTCGATCGCCGTTGTATACCGCAGGGACATCGCATTAATAACATTCGGGCAGGTGAGGGATCCTGTTTGTAATAATGGAATCGGACTTATAACAGAGAAAGGTGTTACAGTTGTGAAGTACGCAGTGCTTGCGTGCTGGAAATTACAAACACTTTATTGCACTGGGTCTGGAGCAGCGATCGTTTGTCGATCCCAGATGTGTTTGAAACATTGATGCTGAGCTTTATCACCGATGAAAGGACGGCCGAGCCAAACACCTGTGATGCGATGTTGTTGGAGTAGGACGTGCTCCAAGCACCGGTTCGTTGTCGTGCTCCGTGTTTGACGCCTTGCAAGCAGGTGTGACGCGCCTTCAGCGTTGTGCTGTGTCTTACGTAGTTGCAACAGGCTATAGTGTTGTGCAATATTGGTATGCGAGCGAAGAAATCGGCGGCTTTCGCCACGTTGCGTGTCCTTCGCAGAGGTGCTTAGATTTATCAGCGATGACGTCCGTTTTGTCTGTTATATTTCGATGGTCAACATCGTCGATGTCTGTCAGTAATCAGCACAGCCGCGCAGCATACCTGTAGCCGGCAGGGATGTTGGGAGTGGCCCACCCATAGCGCGTACGCCTATAATTTATGTACGGCACGCCGGGGGCGTGACCAATGGTTTTGATTGACAGGTTAACTCGGAGCTAAACTCGTGAACGGTGAAGTGCCCCGAATTCATCTCGGGACTGTCATGGCGGCAGGAGCAGCAGCCTGGGTAATCGCTTCCTCTGACGGCAAATGTCAGTACGGCCGGCTGGACCCGTTTACTGCCTTGGCCGACGACGAATTCGAGTGACATTTTCGCCTCTCCAAAAAATCGGTACGATGGTTGTGTAAATAGTTAGGCGACGACCCACGCCTGCGGAGAGTGCGTACCGGGCTTCATTCGCTTTCGGTCGAAGAGCAAGTCCTCTGCGCCCTCCGGTTCTTCGCGACCGGGAGCTTCCAGGGGAGTGTCGGCGCAGACCGCTTTATTGGACGCCAATAAAGCAGTGTGAGCCGCTGTGTGAGGGACGTCTCCGACGCGCTTATCGACGCGGCTGTGCAGAAGCGGTGGCTCGCTTTGCCCACGACTGTGGCCGAGCGTGCGTATGTTGAGGAGCGTTTCCTTCTGCGCGGCGGCATCACAGACGTCGTGGGATGCGTCCACGGGACCTACATTGGCGTAAAGGCCCCTTCGAAGTCCAGCCCTGACATGGTGAAGGCCAACTATTTCACGAGGAAGGCACATTATGCATTGAACATTGCAATCAGTAAAAAATAATTGTTCTCGCCAAGCCCTTTGGGCTACTCTACAGCACAGTGCCAAAGTCGGTCCGAGACTCTTTTGGCGAAGACTGGATCAGCCGCTAACCGGTTCCACAGAACAATTCATAACATGCCAGGTACCTTAAGAGAGGCCCACAAAAAAAAAAAAAATGCCCAGGCTTAGCTTGGTTAAGCCAAGAATGCGTTGCATATTGCGCGGTATTTTTGTCTTGAGGGCGAGGTATTGCTTCGCGGCACTCGTTTTTCTCGGCAAGACGTCACGCGCCGGCGCAGCGCCCCTAGCGGGATGAGCGGGAGTCAGGTGGTGGCTGTGGCCGCGCGCGACCGCGCGAGTTGGGGCCCAGCTTTTCCTCCGGCTGTCGTGACGTCACGTCACGTGGTTGCGCTCAAGGTCAATGGTGGCTGCCCGGCCGCGCCCAAGGGCTGAACTGAGTCATTGCAATATGCAACGCATAAAAGTGGGCTCCTCGGCAACGGCGAAATCGAAAGTTGCAGATGGACACTTGTTAATCGGGCCACTGCAGAGCACTCACCACTGTGCTAATTAATTAAATCCGACGAATGAATGTCGTCTTTCGCACAAACCTCTCACTTGCATCTAAAAAGTATAGTCACAATGCTGCAGAATCGGGAAGATAACCGCCACTGCTGATCAAAAGCCGGTGCGATCTCATTGACAACGAATTTCGGACAGCTCACATTAACGCGGTATGCATGTAATGAGCAGATGCATGCAGTTCATTTCAAAACACGGCATAATATTCAAGCGATTCTGAAAAAAACGAGTTTTCTCATTCAACTAACGCGAAATTCAACTTGCGATGAAAAAAAAATGTGCGGAAAAAAAAAGTTTCACCATGCGAGATTTGAACCCACGCGCTCCCATTGCCTGTCGACTCTCCGGAGCGACGCGTTAGACCACACGGCCACAGAACAGCGCGGAGTGATACACCTCACCTCATTTTTTTTCGTGGACTACTTCCGTAGCCTTCACAACGTTGCACATGTACCTCGTCGCCATTGGCGGTAAGCTGATGACGGGCGTTGGTAGCGTTCCCTCGCGGTACAAAGCAAAATTTAATAATGCATAAATCACTCCAAAGCGCTTTAAATCCAAATCTTGCAGACTATAAAATGCTTATAAAGGTGTATTAAGTGCATTATAAAATTCAACAAACCTCGTTTGTCTAATTGCACACGCAGTGCACTTGGTGGAGCGACACACAAATGAAAAGTGCACCGGCGGTTGGCTCACGTGACCCGTTCTTTGTAGACCGCCCAAGAAGCCGATGAGGTGGCGCCGATGGGATGATAAAGCACGGAATATATCCAGATAACCCAATGAAGTTTGAGGCGTGACGAGGGTGGGATTTTGTCCTGCTACCATTAGTTCACTCATATGAGGGCGTCGCCAGAGCTCGGGAAGATTCCGAGTTTCAGCAAACTCGGGCCTTCCAGCATAGCGCCCCTGCTGTAATTGGCTGATTTCTTGTTTCGTGGAGCAGCGACGTCCCATCGTTTCGTCATTTTGACGTCACTGTCAATAACTTGATCGGATTTGTGATCGTTCCGTAATACGACCGCAGGTTCTTTTTCCGCACGCAGATTTTGCGGCCCTGTGCGTAAGAAAGAAATGCGTGATCACAACTGCGCGAGGCCACTGAAATTGCGTCGTCCGTGGCTTCTTCAGACAGCACGTAGCTGTCGGCATGGCTGCACAAGTAGCTGCGATATTGGCAGCACAGCGATAGAGTGCTCGTATACTAATTTTTTCACGACATATATCGTATAATTATTTTTTTTTTCAGAAACTGGCATCACATTATCGCGTTTTTTTCTCAAGCGCCCATCAACCATGAGCAGGACAATTGTTTAGTGCTTTCCAACAATTTACTGTTTTTAGTTACCGTCATAAACGCGACAGGAAATTGGTAGCTAAACAGTACGGCTGCAATTCATGTCAACATTGCTCCAAGCTTCTTCATGGGTTTGTAGTGGTTTTTAATCAAAAGATTTTAAAGCTACTATCACATCCAATCATACGAAATAATCAGGCGACACCAAATTTTCTGTGCACATTGTGTCAAACTGTTGAAGGAGATTCTTCCAAAATGAAAATAAATTCTTTATGGCAAACTGTGAATTCAATGTTTCACTTGAGGCGAAATTTTCGGTACCCCGCAAACTGGCTGGCGATCAGACACAAGGGTCTTGCTCCTTACTTAGAGTCGGATCAGAGGCAATGAGCAGTGAAAAATAGAGCAGTAGCACAGCGAGAGTGCAACTGAGTGCTCTCCCATCGAAACGTTCTGTGCTCTCAGAGAGCAGGTGTGTCACGTGACCGGAATCGTTTACCTTCCCAGCACCCTGTGCGGCGAACGCGCTTGCAATGTGCGGCTGGTACGGTGGTCATAGTAGACGCGTACGTTTGACGTTCTCTGTCACAACCTGTCAAAACCGCGCATATTGGTGCAAAAATAACTTCTCTTTAGACAAAGCTAACCCGTCTCTCCGAACCACTTTCCCCCAACTTCGCAGACTGCTGGCTGTTGCCGTCTTGTCCAATACGTACCGAAGTATAATGCGACGCGACTGCACCGCTGTGATCGTTCCACACGCATTCGCGACACGATTAACGCTGTCACCGCAGCTGTCACTGCTCTTGTCGACCAGCGTCTCAAGTACTGCTTCCGCGATTCGACGAGGCTTCGCCGCCGCCATTTCGCGCTTACTCACCGGCAGAGGCGGAACATCCGAGGCCGAGTCATTTGCGTCTTCGTTGCTTTCAACAGCGACGAATTAACGCTGATTATCAAGCGAACTTCGGTCCTGAGCCGCCATTGTTGTCGCACACGAGTCGAGCCAAAATGACGAAAGCACTACCAAAAAAGAGGATATGACGCGTTTGTATCACGTGACTTCCTTCGCAACTGCTCTCGAGTGCTCTCGGCGTCGCCAACCCGCTCCTGTTCCGCCATTGGATGACATTGCTCCTGCTTCTGCTCGCCCACTAGAATGCAGCTACTTTTGAGAGAGCACTTTTGAGATGCCCTTGAGTTCTCCTGTTTTGCCAATGGAATGCGCCATAAGTCAGCTTTCCTGCAATTTTAAAAGTCACATAATGGCAGCCAGAAGTCGCCGCCCTCTATGTTTGACAGAGATGTCCCCACCCTGACTACTGAGCAAAGCGGCACTTGTAGGCTCCCTAACAAGAATGGCACAGCAGCTCCTCAGGCGACGTCTGACCGCAGGAACACCTTCGTGTGTTCGGCTCACTGTTGCCACTCACGACAGAAAGTGTTGAATTTTTCGTGATTGCTCCGTGCTTCGCTCTTCATCTGAGCTCCATGACATTCAGAACTAGAAGCACTTAATAAAGAAATAAATGAATAAAGAGGTACACAAAATACTCGTAATATCATACGTTATCATTTAATGTATTGGATGTGCGAGATGAGTTGGCGCAAGAATGCACTGCTTGTGCATTGTTCGACGCGCCCGAAAAAGGCGTGGCAACCAGCTTCCGGCGATTGTGTAGATAGATAGCCGAAGTCATGATTTTGAGATCTGCGGCATGCGTTGATAACGTTAAACAGGGCTGGCTTATTTCACTGCGCTGTCCGCTGTATTTGAAACGTGGAAGCCGCACGCGCAAGGTGCGCTCGTGTTGGCACACGTGGCTTCATCTCGACATTTTATTGTGGGCTGCTCTCACGCGTTCCGGGCCGTCCTCTTTCACTGACTGCCCTCGCGCAAACTCGGGGCTTCCTGCATAACAGTCCTGAACGAGTTGCTGTGTCTGCTATCCTTGGAACGCAGTGCGTCAGGATGGAGGCTCTAGCTTCCTTCTAGTGTGCTCGCTTTGAGCGGTCTTGCGAGGACGACAGTGGCTGCAAATCTGAATACTCGCGGCTCTTCGTGTTCTGATGAATCCGTTAAAATGGAGGAACCAGAAAATATCTGTGAATTCTAAAGATCTCAGAAACGCAGGACGCACGATTCCATTGCAAATAAGCGCCGCAAGCAGCTTTCGGAAAGCGTATAATTGAGTGCTCCCGGTAGCCTCGGTACGAAGCTCGCGCGTGCATTTCATTACAGCGAGCTCACCTCTTGCGTATAAACAATGCTGCAGGCGAAAGAGGCCAATTGTTCCGAAAAAGCAAAAAAAAAACACGCTTTTAGAGGCCACAGCGCATGTCAGTAACGCAAGTGTGTTTTCTTAGTGCTCTTCAAGTTCCGTTCTCATAGGAGTTTAAGAAAGAAGGAATCAATATTGCTCTCCGTTCTGCAATGACAGCTGCTAAGTTTGCCGGTCCTGCGGCGACGTCGGCGTAACGCAGCACCACGTTGGTTGGCCAGCACACAGTGACATCTGGCGAAGCGTCACTGCAACGCGCCATACTGAGTGGTCCGAACGCAGCGGCGTCTCAAGTAGCAGCCTGAAGATATCACGCAGACTCTTCCAGAAAATACAATTAATCTTGATTATTCAAGATTACTTAGGGGGTCTGTTTTCTCCTTTTAGGGAAAAACAGGCCCCCTAAGTACGCTAGTCATCAAAGCAAAATACGGTCTGAACAGCTCGACTGCTACAAGTACTGTGCTCGTGCGCATTAACATCTATGGTCTATTTCACATTTGTTTAACAGTAAAAAAGAAGCTGCAGATCTCATCAGCAATTCAGAGGCCGAATTATTGAAGCTGTCACGTGTAATCTGTCGGCACGTTCTGGCTATCGCAGCCAGCCTATTGCTACCGCCCAGGTGACGCGAGCGAGGAAGGTGCTTTGGCCATTGGGTCGCTGATTTGCTGGCGCCGGCCGTACCTCCAACTTAGCGCCAGCGTTTTGTCAAGCAGAGCGGAAACAGGTTAATAATCGTCTGCATGGCATACCCGTCTTGAGACGACGGCTTTGCGATGTTGGCGCGCAGTCGGCGTATTAGCGCTTAGGAGAAAATGCCACAAAAGTTCGCCAAGTCTCTCATAGGGGTCGTTCTAATCATAAGCTGTTGACTATTTAAACCACTTCAAAGGCTGTGACATGCGCTGTCATCTCAGTGGGGGACACGGTTTTTATGCTGTGGCCTTAAGGAGCAATCAAGAAATGCTTCGTGGCCAAGCGCCCTTTGGCCCCATGTGTCAGCTTATTGCGATAAATCACAAAAGCAACGGTTCGTGCTAAGCTTGCCCCCTCAAGGTCTTTTCTCTCCGGGTCCTGTTGTTCGGGAAAATCTCCCGCCTTAAAAGCCGCCAGCTTAGTGGCGATGTTTGACACTTGTCCCAAAAATCTCGGGACTCACTCTTTTTGTACTTGCTGCTTTTGGCGCGAGATGGAGCAAAGACACCGCCTTGCGGAACTGGCTCTTACTATGGATTTTTCCTGCCATCGTCCAGTTGTGTGTACCTAAGTGTGTACTCGCGCGTATCCTGTGACGGCTGTCTGCGCCGTGTCGGCTGTTTTCTCGTTATTAATTATATTCTTATTAAAAGAAAAATATCGCAATCCGACATCACTTCAGTGCAGTGTGTGCTCTGTAAAGTGTCACGAAGTGGGAACACGCCGGCAGTTGGCCCCCCACTCTCTGTTGCCAGTTTATAGGGGGGGAGAGACAAACACCTCCACCCAGGTGCCAGATCTTGTGCAAGACCGAGTGGCTAACCGGCGATAGGTCCACGCCTGACAGAAGTCGGGAATGAAAGCTAATTAACTAGAGAAACAACACTTCTACCATGTCTTCAATAATAGCGGAGCCTGGCGGAGGACGGGGGGAAGAAATTTAGTTTTGACTTACAACATCCATTACGACTGGTGAAAGGAAAGAAGGCACTTTTGAAGGAAGTAATTGAGGATAGAGCTCGCAAATCGGAAATTAGGGGTGCTTAGCTGTTCGGGTGGTCGAGGCTCGGTCGGAGATGGGCGTATGGCTGTCGATGTTGGTTCCACGGAGTCACTCCTCGCAAACACTGCCTATTTTGAACATCTATTTCTTGACTGTGAGGAAGAAAAACCGGAAGCCACCTGGAAAGCGATCAACAGCATCCCAGGTTGTCAAAATAAAAATTCCGCGCCTGATAAGTTAATACTCAATTATGCTGAACATTCCGGCCAAGGGTTGACTGATAACTTCAAAAAGTATTCGTCAATATCATCGCGTCAGAACAGTCTCCGATTTACCGAAAATTCAGTCAATAGCCCTGTTAACAGTTTTGTTTGCCACCCATGAATCAAAGTAGAAGTCTCGGAATATTCATGCAACTTAACCACACCAAAGCTCTTGACATTGACGAATTGCAGATAAAGCCCATAAAATATGTTTTACAGTTCATAGTTCCTCCTCTCACATATATTTCTAATTTGATTATCGATTATGGTGAATTTCCTAACGCAATGCAGAAATCAAGAGTACCGGTCATACGCAAAGACGGCGACAGAAACGATGCTAACATTCACAGGCCAATATCAATAATGCCAATTTTTTCCAAAGGCCGAGAAAGAATACTGTCTTGCAGATATATAAAACTATCTGATGCGATGGGGATTTTTTTCTGATGCGCAGTTTTGATTCAGCAAGGAGCTTTTGACAGACAATGCTTTGCTAACACTTAACCCTTTCAAGTAGTTTCAGGAAAATATTCTGGAAAAAAAATGACTGTTCACTCTGTTCTTTTTGTTAACTTTTTACAAGGCCATTGATTCACTCAGTCATGGAAATCTTTTACTCATTCTATCTCTTCACGGAATTTTATGGTCTTTGAGGGTTTCACGTCCCAAAGAGACTCAGGCTATTAGGGACGGCGTAGTGAAGGGCTCCGGAAATCTCGACCACCTGGGGTTCCTTAATGTGCACTGATATCGCACAGCACACGGGTCTCTAGAATCTAGCCTCCATCGAAATTTGAGCGCCGCGGTCAGCATCGGACCCGCCTCTTTCGGGTCAGCAGCCGAGCGCCATAACGACTGAGCCACCGCGGCGGCTTCACGGTATTCGAGGAACACCCCATAACCTCGCCAGATGATACCTTCGCGACAGAAGTCATCACGTCGGTAAAAGTCCTCTTTTCTACTCGAAGGACCACAAAGCAGTATTTTAGGACTGTTTTTTTATGACGTATGCATTAATTATATTGCTAAGATTGATTCGAATGCTAAATCTATTATTTACGCCGATGAGAATAGCAATTTGTTGTCTGGCCGCGATGAAAATAATCTTCTAACATGGTGTAATGACCTGCTGGAAAATGATTGGTTTTCTGGTCATAGTGTAACGGACTCAAGATTAATCTGTAACGGAACAGCGCAAAACACCGTGACAAGAGACAGCGCTTGTCTCTTGTCCCGGTGTTTTGCGCTGTTCCGTCACAAATGAATAACCAACATGCCCAAGCTAGTGTCCTGGAAGATTAATCTGACAGAAATGAAATATTTGTTTTTCGTCCAATGATGTGGGCCTCCCCGCAAAGGGTGCATTTGGCTTCTCAGTTGTGTCCTTCTTCTGGGTTTTATAGGTTGCAGGTTGTGCAGGCTTTGGCTGCGAGCCTTGGGCAGACGGCCGCTCAGTAATCCGCACTTCGGCTAGTGTAGCAGAACTGGCGAGTCGGTTGGTAGCGGATACAGGGGGCTTCTGCTCCCTAATAGACTTATCGCGGGACGATCTGTCCGTCTAATAGGTTGACTGCGGTTTTGGATTTGCCTAGCATTCGGGCGTGCGCGATCTGGACGCCTTAAGCCCGAACTCTCAGGTTGACCATCAGTTCCGCTTCTCTCGACCTCTCATCGATGCCGTGGACGACTTCCTTCAAGAGGTCTTCAAGCGTCGACACGTAGGTGTTTACCGGGTGCTGTTTGTCTTCGGTGTTTAAGATTGTGATTTTCATGGTGAGTTTGGCTGTCCGCTCGTAGGGCGTGCTGGCCACAGTGATCTTGGATGCCGTTCTTAGCCTCAGGAGGAAGTCTTCTCCGCGGCATTCTTGCAGGTTTCCGCTGGCCAGCGAGGTCGCTCTGGCTACTTGGTGGGTTTGCAGACCCTTTACGACAAGTTCAGGCTTCGGCCGTGTGACGATCTTCATTTCGTTCCGCGCGAGCGGCGGCGCGCACGTCTGTGCAGGCGGCTCCTTTCAGCCGTGCTTCCCCGCCGAGCTTCTCCCTGCGCTGGTGATATGACGTCACCAGCGCCGGAGCGCATTCCCTTGTCCACGTGCGCATGCGTGCCGCGGCGCGCCTTCCCGGCATCCCGGCTATAGGCCTAGCCGTCCCTCGCGGCCCTGATCTTGCGCCGTCGTGGGAATTTCACCGTCTCGCATTTGCCCTCTAGGCTGCTTTTGCTTGCATAGCGATGAGGCTGTTGTCCATGGACCTCCTTTCGCGTTGTGTGCGGCACCCTCGGCGTCGGTGAAGAGCTCCCTGTTGGTCGTCTCGTCGGGCGATAGGAAGTTCCCGTCGAGGCTTGAGACCGACTCCATCTGGTCGTTCTGTCCGTGGGCTGTGTTCAGTCAGGTCATGGATGGTCCGGGTCATTATCCTCTGGTTTCCTCTGCGCTGATTAGCGGCTAGGCCGCATGCGGGCCCCGAAGGCCCCGCGTGCTCCTCCGGGTGGTTGCGCCGACGTGACGCGTGTTCGGACGGAGGTGGTCAAATAAAAAGGTCCTGGACTCGCCTCGCCAAGAATTTGGTTTGGTTTGTTGGGGTTTAACGCACCAAAGCGACTCAGGCTATGACGTACGCCGTAGTGAAGGGCTCCGGAAATTTCGACCACCTGGAGTTCTTTAACCTGCACTGACATGGCACAGTACACGGGCCTCTAGAATTTCGCCTCCATCGAAATTCGACCGCCGCGGCCGGGATCGAATCCGCGTCTTTCGGGTCAGCAGCTGAGCTCTAACCACTGAGCCACCCCGCCAAGAATTTCTATCAGCTGATTTCTGATGTCTTCCTGAGCCTTTGGGTAGAAATGGGCGGTTATCCAATTATTCTGACCGCTGTGGTGGTCATTTGAGCATGGAGCCAATGTGGTGCATCCGCTGATTTCGGCGCCTCCTAGCGGCCTCTTGACGACGTTCTGCAATCGTTGAAAAAAATTGACGACGCGAACATTTTTTTTTCGCAACGTTCGCGGAACATCTGCACCGCCTCAAAACTGTCCTCGAAGCCGTTCGATCCGCCGAACTCTCCCTCAAACCTCAGAAGTGCCACTTTCGGTTCACCGCAATGAAGTTTCTCGGGCACCTCGTGAGTGCTGACGGAATCCGATCTGACCCTGAGAAACTTGCTGCCGTTATTGCCTTTACGGTCCCCGCCGACCAAAAAAGCAGTCTGAAGGTTCCAGGGCCTCTGCTACTACTATCATCGCTTCATTAAAAACTTCGCCCAGCTCACCAGCCCTCTGACGCTCCTAACCCGGGATGACGCATCCTTTGCCTGGTGCAGCGAACCGCAGACGGCTTTTTACGAGTTACGACGCAGGCTCCAATCGCCCGCGATCCTGGCGCACAGCGATGCCGACACGGAGGTATACACACGGATGCAAGCAACGTCGTTCTTGGCGCCGTTCAACGTATATAGCTGAACGGGAATACAGAGTCGACAAAGTAATCTCCTACGTCGCCGCGCACTTTTGCGCGCTCAATCGAACTACTACCGAAAAAGAATGTTTGGCTGTAGTCTGGGCCGCCTCTAAGTTCTGCTCATATACCTGTACGGCGGGCCGTTTCGTGTCGTCGCCGATCATCACTCGTTGTTCTGGCTGAAAAAATTAAAGAACCCTTGCGGCCGCCTCGCACGTTGGGCATTACGCCTGCAGGAATTCGATTTCGCCGTTACCTTTAAGTCCGGCCGGAAACACTCTGACGCTGATAGCCTGTCGCGAGCTCCCGTGGAACCTCCTCTGCAAGACACCACCGACGTCGATAGCTTCCTCGGAGCAGTCTGCACGTTCGACCATGTTTCCAGACAGCGTGCTGACGCTGAGCTGCGGCTGCTTAGCGACAATCTAATAGGTAGGCAGCCTGCAATACCTCGGTACCTAGCTCGTGGGCTATCATCGTTCTGCCTCCGGAAGGGGGATCTTTATACGAAGAACTCTACTTCCTGTCGAGAAACTTACCTGCTCGTCTTACCATCTGATCTTCGGGACGAAGTCTTCCTTGACAGCCTTGACGAACCGACTTCCGGCCAGCTTGGTTTTACTAGCACCCTACCCAGAGTGCGGCAGAGCTATTACTGGTCACAGCTTACTTCAAGCGTCAAGAGTTACGTCAGTACGTGCCGACAATGCCAGCGCCGAAAAAAAAAAAAAACCCGCACACAAGCCTCCCGGCATGCTGCAGTGCATCGAGCCACCCCAAATACCATTGGACAAAGCCGACATGGAACTTCTGGGGCTATTTCCTGTCACTGACCGGCCACAAGTGGATCGTCGTCGCCACAGAGAACTTGACCCGCTACGATGAAACGAAGGCTCTTGCGCGGGGTACTGCCTACGAAGTTGCTCACTCCTTTATAGACGACATTGTACTTAGGCACGGCGCTCAGTCGACCATAATTACATAACGAGGCAAGGTGTTTACAGCCCTGCTCCTGCGGAGCATCTTAGCTTTTAGCCATACCAATCGTTGAGAAACCACAACGTATCATGCGCAAACAAATGCCCCAATGGAACGGCTCAACAGAACACTGACGGATGTGATTTTGATGTACGTCGACGTTGAGCATAAAACGTGGGACAAGATCTTGCCGTACGTCACCTTCGCGTACAATAGCGCGACGCAGGAAACCACCCAGTTTACCCCTGTCCGCATGACGATGGGTGCGATGCTTCTATGCGAGGATGAAGCGGTCTCTTGTGACGCAGGCCACTTCATGGAACAATCAGGGCAAGCCCGTCAGCTGGCCCGCTTGACCATCTAAGGCCAGCAATCCGCCGATACCTTCGGCATAGGGGCGTGCTCTACGAACCGAGCGACTGTGGGCGTGGACCCCCGTGCGCCTCAAGGGGTTGTGCGAAAAGCTTCTTCATAGGTATTTCGGACCGTACAAAGTACTCCGCCGCCTCGAGAGCGTCAACTATGAAGTTGTTCCTGACGGAACTGTCACCGTTGGCTCTCGGCGTCCGCAGCCTGAAATCGTGCACAAAGCCACATTATTCGAGTGACTGAGCGCTGCGTTCACGCTGTGTTCCGCATCCTTATCCCCTTCTCGCAAGTGCGAACTTGACTTTCCCACCTCCCAACAACCACGGATTGTATAATTCAGTAGTAAAGCAGCAATTTCGGTGAGTTGGTACTGGCTCATGATTGTATAGTTCACCTCACCCTTATTTTTCACTTTTTTTATTGGGTATATTGCCAGATGCCTATCACCGCGCGCTCCGCGCTTAGTCGAACCGACGATGAAGTGGCCATTGGCTCGTGAGATACGCTCGGGGGCTAGACCTGGCTCTGGGATTAAAAAACCAACCTTATTCTTGAGTTCCCCCTACGCATACCTGCACGGCTCTCTTGTTTGCAACTAACGTTACTACAACGAGCCAGCTTCGCAGCTCCACCAAAAACGTGACCCTAGTGGTAGTCGTGCGAACTAACAGCGCTGCATCGAATCTTGCTTCCGGCCCAGCGCATAGTCTGCTACACGCAGAGCACAGATGCCGTGTTCCTATGCGCTTTATATGCAATACCACTGGTTTTCCGAACGAAGCAAGCAAGTCACAACTGCTTGTTTATTTTGTGTGACACGATAATAACGTGCTGCAAGTGCCGCGAAACTCCTACGGTGTCCTCTTTTACGTATGCATTGCCTCGCGAACAACTTGAAGATGATTTCTTTCGGTACGGCCGAAGAGAAGCAATAATTTTTTTTTTCTGGTAAGACAATCCCTCATTCGCCTAAAAATTGGATTTGAAGGATACAAGTATGAAAGAGAGAAATAATCTCATGCGCTTCGTTTGGTTGTTTTGCAAATATAACCTGCGGCAGAGATCCGAGTAGATTTACCCTGCGCAAAGGTGGAACCAATGAAACAGACGCAGGACAAGAACAAGGAGGCACACACAATCCTGCGTCTGTTTCGCTCTTTCCACCTTTGCGCATTATGAACCAACTAGCCCAGCAATTTACTATATTGAGATTTACCCTGAACTGATTGCTTCATTGATGTCCATTGCACATTTCTTTGCGGCGCTTGCGAGCATTTGAATTACACATTTTCTTCCTTGCGAATCTCTGGACGAGAGAAGTGTGTGGGTATGCGATTTAGGAGGAGGAGCCACAGAGTTGGGTGTAAGGTGTGCTGGCTCACAAGCATTGCTTGCCGGCGCAGCGCGCGGTAACAAGGCTTTATTTCAAGACCAGGGGCGCGATTACGAGTCGCTCAAAATCGTCTCAATCGGAAAGTGTCTAAAAAAGTGTCTCATTTGCCCCGTTCTTATTGGTCGGTCGTGACCAGCGGCCATATTGGTTTTTTGCGTCACCGGCCGACGTCATAAACGTGCAGAAGTGTTGACGTTGCTTACCTAATTATGCGAGCCGATTCAGACGATTTTTCGGGATTGGAACGAGTGATCTCAAACCGCTGGAGACAGAAAATGGCGGTTGTTTACATCGCCTGTGGCCGCGCGAGGGGCACGCGTAAACGGTAGCGCCGTCTAGTGACAAGACGCCAAAGCACATCAAGGCTGTGTTGAAGAAATTTTATTGGTAATTACTGATAACTACGATGGTTGCATTGCGAGCCTTTTTTCCGTTCCAAGATCACATGCAGAAGATTAAACCTATTTTCGCTCGGACAGAACGATACAAATACTCACCATTGGTCTTGTCTATCGAAGAGTGGAATTCGCTTCCTTCTAGCATTGCGACTATCGCTGAAACATCCTCATTTCAAACAGCTCTTTGGTCCTATTTAGAAAATTCTAACATATGTTGATGTGCGTTCTTTTTTTTGTTTTCTTTGTTTTGTTTTTTTCTTGGTTGCTCTAGTGTGTGTGTGTGCTGGCCGTAACGTTCCGCAAAATGTTAGATGCTGTGTTTAGCAACTTTCGAAGCCGGGATTTTTCTAGTTTTTTTTTTTTTTTTTTTGCGCGGTTTGCTACATGTAAATTTTTTTCAAATACCTCATTTTTTGTTCCTCTTATTAACTTGTACCTGCCTTCTTAACTTGTTTACTTCTGCTTTCAGCCGTTTGTATTCTGTGTTTTATATCTGTTGTTTTCTTTCATGAATCCCCCCCTATGTAATGCCCGCATTGGGCCTTTAGGGTATTGAAATAAAAAAATAAATAAAAATAAATAAAAGAAGAAAAACTGCAAATAGATTAAAATGTAGCAAGTGACTAAAAGCTATGTCGTTCTTGCGAGGTAAACACACACGGTATTTAGTTAGGCCTAAGAGCTTGAAAATCGCCAAATTATCTGAAAAACAAGGTCTAGTTATCGCTTATACCTGTACGCGTGGGCGAGAGTAGGCGGAATAAAAGCGAACCGCTACCATTTGAGCGAGCTATCACGTCGAAGAATACAGCGGTGGCATGTATTTATTCCGAAGTGGGCGAGCAGGGCGCCGCCATCTTGTCAACGTGCCATAATGCGCCCGTAGCGCGCGCCGCTCGGCTGCTGACCATGCGGGAGTGAATTCGTCGACGCCGGAGCGGGCGTTGGGCGCGCGACGCGATTTCGCGGGTAAAAAACGCCCCATGCGGGCCAGGTGGACGGCGCGGCCAGCTAAAAGCGACTCCTCCGAAAGACAACACGCTGCTCGGCCGTTTCAGCCGAGAAACCCGAAGCCCAAGCCTCGTTACTATAGTGAACTAGAACTCGGTACCCTCGGAGCGACAAACGCCTGTCTTTCCGGGAAGCACGACGCAGTTTTGGTGGTCAAGCTACAGTGCCAGAGAGAGCTCGCGAGCGTCTCTCTCGGCCGGCGTGGCTCCGTCCAGAGTCACGTGACGCCCGCTTCGGCTCTCATTGCCCCCCGGTCGCTGCCCTCTCCCGGCGTCGGCGCGGCGTCGACGTTTTTTTATGTTTCGACAGAACCCGACGATTTGGCAAAAACGTCCTCTCCGGCGGCAAAAAAACGCTCGGGTGCCGTCGACGCCGACGAATCGCCCGGAAAAACGCTCCATGCGGGCCACGCTAAACGTCGACGCCGCGCCGACGCCGGGAGAGGGCAGCGACAGAGGGCCAATGAGAGCCGGAACGGGCGTCACGTGACTCTGGACGGAGCCACGCCGGCCGAGACACGCGCTCGCGAGCTCTCTCTGGCACTGTAGCTGCGTCGCTTCTGGGGTATCTGCGTCGTGTAACTGCGTCGTGCTTCCCGGAAAGACGGGCGTTTGGCGCTCCGAGGGTACCGAGTTCTAGTTCACTATAGTACCGAGGCTTGGGCTTCGGGTTTCTCGGCCGAAACGGCCGAGCAGCGCGTTGTCTTTCGGAGGAGTAGCTTTTATTTTAGCTGGCCGCGCCGTCCCTCAGGGTATCAGGGGCACGCGTGAACGGTAGCGCCATCTAGTGACAAGACGCCAAAACACATCAACGCTGTGTTGAAGAAATTTTTTATCCGTAATTACTGATAACTACGATGGGTGCACTGCGAGCCTTTTTTCGTTCCGAGAAGAAAAACTGCAAATAGATGAAAATGTAGCAAGTGACTAAAAGCTAGACAACTGCTTCACCAGGTGTCGTTCTTGCGAGGTAAACACACTGTATTTAGTTAGGCCTAAGAGCTTGAAAATCGCCAAATTATTTCAAAAACAAGGGCTAGTTATATATCGCTTATACCTCTACGCGTGGGCGAACTGTGCGAAGTAAAAGCTAACCGCTACCATTCGAGCGAGCTATCACGTCGAAGAATACAGCGGTGACATGTATTTATTCCGAAGTGGGCGGGAGTGAATTCATCGACGCCGGCGCGGGCGTCGGGCGCGCGACGCGATTTCGCGGGTAGAAAACGCTCCATGCGGGCCAGGCTTAAGACGGTTTTGACCTGCCGGACGAGTTGTTTCGACGTTTTGACATAGGAAACAGCATAATGGCTGTGCGACGAACTCGTCGTTGAACTTGGAGGTGCGCGGTCAGTGGAGCGGCAAGTGCTGTGTGCGCCTTCGCCGCCGGTGGGTTTCAAGACACTGTAGAAAATGAAGTAAACGTCGGCGTAGCCCAACCGACTGTGAGCAAGTGTTTGCGGTGAGTTGCGGAGACCACTGTCAAAGTTAAGTAGCAGAAGGTGTGCGCTTTCCGGCGAGGCCCCCAAGACAAGGCGGCGGCGAAGGAGGACTTCCTTCGCATAAACTTTTGCCACCGCAGTATCCCCGGCGGCGTCATTCGAGCATCATCCGAACGAAGTGGCAACAACACCAACACGAATATCAAGTGCTTAACCCGAAGCGGGCGGCATGAGTTGGTTACGAGGCGGAAGAGCGATTGTTGCCGCAGTGAGATTGCAAGCTCCCAGCAGCTGCACCTGTCTGGCTTCCGTATGTCGGCAGTTGCTGCAGTGTGATTATTCATGGTCGCCGGGTATTTTCTGAACAAAAATAAGTAGAATCACGCATCGCCCTTGGAGCACATTTGCCATCGATAGCAGGCTAGGTGAGTTCACACTGGCGAGTCGCGGAGGTCGCGCGACAGGCTTAAATCGATTTGTTACGCTCCCTCCTCGCTTTACATGTGCTTCGCAAACCGTAACTAATTGACCGAAATCGGTCGCCTAGACTACTAGCGCGACGTTTGCAACTCGCCAGTGTGAACTTGCCTTAAACCTGCCTTCGCCGGTTTTCGAGCCAAGCGCTCCTTGCAAATTGATCTCGGCAGACCCGAAGCAGTCACTGCCTTTAAATAAATTTTTCCGCGCACTTAAGACGTCCGCACAGTACCTTGATTCTATGTAGTGTGTAAAAAAAAGGACAGCCGTCGAATCAGCTGATTTTTTTTCTGGCTGCGATGTTTACGATGGCTCAATATGTGCGTGGAGGGATAAGGCTGAATCCTTTGAATCAGGCGGCAGCTCACGCCACCTAGCCGACGCTACAGACGCTTTTCCAGCGTTAGCGCACCCTCGCAGCAGCAAAAGTGACTGAAGAGCAAACTTAATTGCAAAACTGAGGACGCTTCTTGTTTTGCTTCATGTTGTTAGGTGTGAAACATAGTTTGTTAGGAGAATAAAACATTGTTCATTTTATTAATGGCTTGTTTACAGCAAAATGTTAGCATACAATCTCTTATTGCGCAACTAAATGCTTCCTGGGTGGAACCCTGCTACAAGCCACCACAACCTCGCTGCTGATTGGTTGATTCCGCAGTCAGCGGTGTCGTCATTTTGGCGTCAGAGTCTCAAAATTGAGAGGAAAACTCGTAATACCGTCCCAGCGCTGCTATCTCCACTGGGGCAGCCTTCCGCCGCTGACCGGGATGGGAAGCTGCGAACCTGGTTGGGTTTATGAGCACTCTGAAAGGAGCGAGCGAAACTGAGAAGAGCTAGACATCGGCCGCTCCTCCCGCACGCTGACGACGACTGGGATTGCACCAAACGGTTCGCGCCGTATCAGTGGCCAGTAGGGAAGCCCTACGTGACGTGGCGTGTTTGAAAAGCGCGGTCGAGTTGTACACATTTTGTACTTAGGGCGCTGTATTCAAAGCACGGAAAATATTCTTGCAATAAATCTGGTATTATGAAAATTACAACAGTCGACAGTTTTTCTTTAGCAAAACTTTTCGCGTATTCGAAACTGGATGAACTAACTGCAGCTAATTAAGTTGCCGTCAAGCAATAATGTGCTCATGCAAGCCTGTTGTGCTACATTAGTTAGACGTCCGATAATGCTCACCCCTGGAGGAGAATTAATTTGTTGGTTGGTTGATGGGGTTTACCGTCCCAATGCGGCTCAGACTATGAAGGACGGCTCCAGATTAACTTAGACCACCTGGAGTTCTTTAACATGCACTAACATCGTATAGTGTACAGCATTACGCCTCCATCGAAATGCGGTCAGCAGCCGAAGCCACCGCGGCGGGTTGTAAGCCCTGCGCGCTTCCTCCGTCCGCGTCCTTTTGTGTTGTTTCAGCTCTGACTAGCCGTGGTTTACGAATGACCATTCTTTAGATAATGAATAAGATGTACAGAAAATTTCGAACTAATACATGAAAAGGGGCGACGAAAAGAAATACGAACAACGCGGCACCTATAGGTGCTGCACTGTGAATTTTTTTTCACCACTCTTTTACTTCGGGGGTAAAAGAGGGTTGGTACCAAGATAAGAGAGAGAGAAAGGAATTTTAATGAGGGAAAGGTGGTGAGGTCGGCCAGTACCAAGATAAAATATCCTACAAGTGTATCTTGCTGAGCGAGTTGGTTCATGGCTTTAAAATGAGAACAAGTTGCGCTAACGCAAAAGACGACACAGGAGACGAGCTCGACGGGACGGGACAGTCCCTTGAACCTGGTCTGCAATGTTTGTCTTTTGTGTAAGCGCAATTAGTTCACAATTGAAAACCCAGGTAAAAGGGGGTTGTTGCCATTTATCTTCATCGCGATTGTACACCATTTAAGGCGTCGCTAGAGAAAGCGTTGTTTTATGAGGCCCAGAAGCTAATTTAACTACAATCTTATGAAATCGTAAACCGCGCTCCCTTAAATGAAGTGAAGATCTTCCACCGGCGCGGTGGCTCTGGGAAATGCAAGTATACAGGTCCACACCTGTGCAATGTTCTGGCACTGGTGTCTTCTTTCAAGGCAGTAGCCCAAACCGTGTGAAACGTCTGTGTCATCCTTCACCTTTCTCATCCAGAGTGGAATGCCAGGTGCATCATTCTCTCCAGCGACGGCGGCCGCGATAGCACCCTTTACAGGGCACTGACTGAGTGAAAGAACTCATTCAAACGGCTGTGAATGCGAAGGCTTTATAAGTGATGGCTATCATTGCATTTATTATTTGTTCTATCTTTGGTGCTCCTGAAATGAAGCCAGCTCTTCGGTGCGGATCATTTGTTAAATTTCCTGACCGCCTGATTGGACCACATTTTTGGGGACTCCAGTGACGCAGTTTTACACTTCTGCTCGTCCTAACTTCTTGTAGAGATCATTCTCGTTTTCTCTTTATTCGGTGATTCGATGTCTTCAGCCATCGATGTATTACACTTGTCTGCTGTTCAATTTTTAAAATATAAAAAATAGCCAAGGTTTGTTTTTAAAACTCAGTATAAAATCTATCGCTGTGTGTTCAGTTTCCCACACGAGCATAAGCGGATAGAGAGATGGACGGTGCAGACAGAAGGAGCGATAGGTCAAATGACAATTTCCATTTTTCTGTAGCTGCGAAGGCGTGCGGAGAGTCGCGCACTTGTCAGCTGCGACGTTTAATTAAAAACAAAAACAAAAAACTTGGCATTTGGTGGAGCTCGTCCGGTCTGCATAATTTATTACGTCCTGTCTTCCCGGAATACTGTGTGTGACCAACTTGACTTTACCACCACAAAGTATCATTTCGCACAATAAGCAAGGGCTAGTCTGAGAGTGTACTGCACCCCTCTGCCGTGGTTTGGTACCGAACTCAGCGGCCTTCGCTGAACGTCTCGGTGCTCAGACGGGAAGAAAATCAGCGCGATCATCTTGCTTGCACTTTAGATCGGCCGCGTTCGCACTCATCGATCCCTAGTCGAAGCCTTTTCTTCCGCCGTGGCGCTCCTTCCCTCCTCCTTCTCATTCGCTCACTCGTTATAATTAAATCGTCGCTCGTGAAAGCTCAGCGGCTTAGTGCCAAAACGATTCACGCCATGAAAACCCTTCATACGGCGCCTAGCTCGTGTGGCCATGGCGGCATATCCTTGTTTTAATCTCCGCAGTAATCTCGTACGCCCTCCTAGTCTTGACTCTCACGGTGCAGGCCATTAGGCGGATGTCGATTTCAGGAAGCGGCGTCCAGTGTTTACTCCCAGGATCTATACGGACACTTCCGCGATGGGGAGTGTCCACATAGGCTCCTGGCTGCTACAGAGAGCGGGGTCGAAACTGCAGTACCTGCTCAGAGAAGCTTCTGTACAACGTGTGCGGTCAAACAACCGCAGGCGGAGCGGGTTACAGCAACACAGCACTCCTGTGCGGCGCCTCAGTCAGTCTGCGCTATTTACGTGGGCTCATAATTCCTTTCGGGCCGTTTCATACGAATCGGAACCAGGTAGTACAGGTCCAGCTGAAACTTGATAGCTTTCTTCAGATTCTGCTTAGCGCCTGTTTTGGCTTGTGTAGGCCGGCTTGGCGTTTTTTCCTAGAACGCTTGGGCGGCGGAATACGTGGAGCGTTCATAGCAATCCACCTCGGCTGCATCCACGGCCCCCCGCCACGCAACGCAGGTCTTCACTCCTTGCTTCATCCCTTCCCTCATGGCGCATTTGAGGCGCGCATCGAAAGCAAGACAGTTACTGCCTGTTTTCTTTCATCAAAACCAAATACGTTCGACGTCACCGCTGGCAGCCCTGCCATAACTGCTGTGGCTGCGGCTACTCAGGCGCGCAAGATGCGCGACTTCAGTCATTGCAGGATGTTTTCATGTGACGAAGTTTCCGTGAGGCACGCGGTACGCATACTGGATAGTTACGTGATCGAGTTTCAAGGCATTTCGCGGCATACGTTTTGGGCCCGATGCCCTACCTGGTGACTGCGAAGTTAGCGCGAGGTACGGGACCGGACGGTTACTCGCTGACGCACCCAAAAGGAAGAGCTCTGATAAACAGCTAACGGAGTAAAAATCATCAAAGCCAGTACTCTTCTCACATCACTCGTGACTTCATAGATAATGGTCGCTGGGGGGTTGCGGCCTTTACCTTCCGAGAATTGTTGAATAGCAACCTCGTTTTTGCGCCGTGTACAGTGATGAATGTCTACCAAACAGCGCTTTTATCATGTTTAGTGCCGATGACTGCCCCACAAAAAACTAGTTCGAATTTGTATGACCATCTCTCCTGATACTGTTTAGACAAAACTAAACGAACAGAGAACAGTTGCCTGTATTACAACGCAACTTCCGCAATGTCAGCCCTGCAGTGTCATTGTGGCAGCGGCAGTGACCCTACTTCGCAGGCAATCCTTGATGACTTTGGATTACCCGACAATGGGGATGTTTGCATGTTTCATCTTTAAACGACTGGTAAAAACTTGAATCTTGTGAAGATTTTTCATCCGCGAAGGCGGGCTTTACATGATGAAATTATTCTATCATGCCGCCCGTAATTAAAGCAGTGTCCGCACTGGCGCAGGTTGAAACAGCGGCTGCTGTATGTTAGAAGTTCACAGGGGGCAATTTCTAGAGGATGTGCCTTAAATGTTGCAAACGGGTGTCAAAAAAGAATGTTAATTATGAATCTATAATTTATGAATCATCAATACCACTTTGAAACTCTACGCACTGTTATTATTCTTCTAAATTGGTTTTCAGAGAAATAGAATCAACAAATCAGATGTAACTTATGTTTGTGTTGTGAAGTTTAACCTCACATCTTCCCAATACGACCGCCTGAACACCTCCTTGATATGTAACGGCTAAGAATGGAGATATCGTGTCACCCCGTGTGCCACTTCTGCTGTGTCTTATTTTTTAAATAACTTTCCCCTCCAGAACCATGATCACACTCTGTAGTCCCCATAACCATTTTGAGCACTTTTAAATATGCCCCTTCATCGCTCTGGTTACGGCACGTCTGAGTGACTGCTGATGTTGCCATGCAATAAAATAACCTTAGCATCCATACTCGGCAAACTGATGCAGACATCGTCTGGAAACCGCGGCGACCTCATCAGCATCTATCAAAGCACAGACATATAGTGTATCAGGCTACAGAGGAATAGCTTTGTATAGCTGACCAAATGTTTAGGGGAATCCCCCAAGGTGGAGTAGATTTGTAGTAAGGGAGTAATTACTCACTGACGTCCACCCGAGCGCAGCCATACGGCTACAAATGAAAGCTATACAGCTTTCTCAGAAACTTCGTAGTTAAAGAAAAATTCGTCCTGGTCCGGGGATCGAACCCGGGACCACCGCTTCACCGGAGCAGTCGCTCTACCAATTGAGCTAACCGGGACGGCAAGCTTATGGTAGGGCGAGAGCGAATTGATCAATAACTCGAAGTGGGAACAGTGTTGACCAAATGTTTAGGGGAATCCCCCAAGGCGGAGTAGATTTGTAATAAGGGAGTAATTATAGCTATTTCTTTGTATAGCTATTTCTTTGTAGCGGTATGGCTGCGCTTGGGTGGATGATAATGAGTAAATTAGCTCCTTATTACGAACCTGCCCCACCTCGTGGTATTCCTCTAAACATTGAACCATGGTTGTGGGGCGAGGGCAAGGTGCTTGTCTGTACCCGCCGATACAGGGCCGCTTCCGTTCTCAGTAGTGGGTGGTAAGGTAGAGGGCGCAAGGGGCGGTCCTCACGGCGCCCGAGTAAATACTCAGCTTATGAAAAATGCCCGACTGACACAAGCGTCAGGTGAAACCTCCAACTCGCACGACAGGATCTGCGAAAATGCTGAAGCAGGAGGGTTTCGTAGGCACAAAATCTATCTCAGTTTGGTCTGATGTCCCTTATCATATGGCTTTTAGCGTTTACGCAGCCGATTTTTTGTTAATTTTGAGTTAATTTGATTTTTCTTCCTCATGTGCAAATTTCTATAATTTTTGCCGTGGATGGTAAATTAAAGTTGGTACAGGGAAACATTTCGTAAAGAAACGAATTTTGCATTTGTAATTTTTATGCCAACTTTGCAGAGGAAAGCAAACAAAGCAAAGCAAGATTTATTAAAAAACCTATCTACGTTCAAAATATTTTGTGCTCTGGACTTGCCTGATTAGCCCGATGTGATTCGAAAAGGCTCGAACCGGAATGGAATGTCGCTGCAGAGCCGAACCCGGAACTTAAACTGAAAGGCGTGAACTCGAACCCAAAAGGAACCCAAAAATATTTCTATTTGACACCCTGGGAGAAACTTGATTGCTTGCGCATAAGCGAATTATTTGTATGAAATAAGACCCGTAGAGTTCGTACAATGTTCAAGGGAATCCACTTTGGTGGAACAGATTTGTAATAAGGGAGCAACTTCTAATTTGTGTCCACCCAAACGCAGCCATAGGACTACAGAGGAAAACCTGCATTCACAGAAACTTCGCAGGTGAAAAAAAAATGGTTGGGTTTTAACGTAGTTACACCGAGCAGGACGTGCGAAAGATTTTGCGCACAGATGCAAGTTGGTGGAGACGACGACGTGCCATGCACAGCGCGAGATTGTGTTGCAGTTTAACACGATGCGTGATCGGCTGCGGCGATAGCATATATTGCTCTCTCGCAGCGGCCAGCGAAGCTGGTCTGTTTGTGCCGCCGCGGGTTCGAAACCCAGTCGAGGCAATATTTACTTTATTTATGCAGGTTGGCCAAGGTGAACATCAGGGTCAGAATCAGAACGTTTATTCACGCAGAAGTTGATACAGAAATTGCTGTGTAGTCATCTGGATCCTTAGCCGCTATGGCTAGTGATGGATCCATGACAAACGTTGTCAGAGTAAGACAATCACTATATGGAGCATTGCTATGAACAACAACATGTGTTTAGCTTGTTGCATCAAATTGCTTGTTGTGATAGGGCCGTTTTAGTTTAGAAACAAAGTCGGACGTGTATTTCATGTAACACGGAACGGTATTCCATATTTTAGCTCTGATAAAAGATATCGAGCGCCGCCCGTATATGTTGTGAGCTATGGGTAAATTAAAATTATTATGCTGTGCCTGCCTAGTGTCACGTTTGGGAGGAATATGGAAGAAGGATGTGGAGAGTTCGTGCTAATTATCTGGTGGACTAAAATGGCCGTTTTGTACTCACGTACATTGGTGAAGGGCATTATGTTTAATTCATCAAAAAGAGGTTTAGATGGTATTGTTCTCGGTGCAGATGATATTATTCTGACAGCCCTTTTCTGGAGAGTGCTAACTTTTGCTAAGTGAGATGCGAAGATGAAACCCCAGGATTCAATACAGTATATTAAATGGTTATGGAAAACGCTGAAATATATCATACTGCTGTGGCACCACAGGGACAGGGACCGAGACAGAGTGACAACAACAGAAGAGCACTTGTGTTGTTGTCACTCTGTCTCTGTCCCTGTCCCTGTGGTGCCACAGCAGTATGAATTCGTACCAACTCGCCCAATTCTCAGCCCTTTTGAAATATATCATTCGTAGTGTGTTCTTGTCGAAATGTTTTTATGCTTTAATTAGTGCATAGCATCCAGTGGTTATCTTTTTGCATAAGTTGTCTATATGAGGTGCCCAGTGTAGATTCTCATCAAGAGTTACTCCTAAATATTTGTAGCTTTGAACCCTTTCAATGGGTAATCCATCGAGATGCAGGCTACATTCTACGGGGGTAGATTTACGACGGGAGGTGAAAGCAATGAACTTTGTTTCTTTTTAACATTTAGCGCTGGTTTGTTAGTGCTAAACCAATTTTCTGCTTTTAGAAGGCTATTATTTGCAAGTGATTCGGCCTTTTCTGCCGACTGATGAGATATTAGTAGAGCTGTGTCATCTGCCTACATGTCTGCTTGTCCATGCTCAATGTAACGAGGAAAATCATTTATAAAGAGGGAAAAATGCAGAGGGCCAAGTACTGACCCTTGCGGAACTCCTGTCCTAACCTCCCCCATTGAAGATCTTTGATCTGAGATTTGCACGAATTGCATGGGGTTAGTTAGGTAGCTACGGAAAAAATTGTTGGCTGGTCCTCGAAATCCATAATTTTCAAGTTTCTGTAACAAAATGTCATGGTTAACAGTGTCGAATGCTTTTCTAATGTCAAGGCATATGCCTATAATAATTTTGTTTTATTTTAAAGCCTGGTTAATTATTTCTGTTGCTGAGTGTACTGCTGTGCCTGTAGAGTGACCTCTGCGGAAACCATGCTG
This sequence comes from Amblyomma mixtum, assembly GCF_055824585.1. NCBI lineage: Eukaryota > Metazoa > Arthropoda > Arachnida > Ixodida > Ixodidae > Amblyomma > Amblyomma mixtum. The sequence goes on from NC_143014.1 coordinate 21,350,216, forward strand.
TTCTCTGGCTAAGATGCCATATTTTTCAATAAAATCCTGTATTCTCTTAGCTATTAGTTGTTCGAAGAGCGTATTAATGCAACTCAGTATTGTAATTGGGCGGTAATTTTCGACATCATTGGGATTGTCGTGTTTGTAGATTGGTACAGCTCTCCCAGTCTTGAGCGTTTCTGGATAGATACCCGATAAAAAAGCCTGATTAAATATTTTTTCCAGTGGAAGGCACAAAATATGAATGTTGTCCTTAATGATGTTCATCGATATTTCATCATGACCCATAGCTTTATTAAGCGACATCTGAAAGACGACAGCAACAATTTCGGCAGCTGTTATCTCTGTGTAAACAAAAGTATTAGAGCACGGAGTTGGCAAAACAGTACAAGAGTTGATTTGCACGGTGGCAGCTATACTATTTACCTTTGTTAAGAAAAAAATGGTTGAACGTTGAAGCAAGACATGCTAGGTCAGAGTTGAAGGCACTGAGCTCTGGCAAAATACTACATTTCTCGGGGGATCCAGTAATGGAATGGATTATCCGCCATATTTCTTTTCAGTTTCCTTGGGTTTTCTTAACCAGGTTGCTATAATACTGTTTTTTTCGCCTCGGCATCATAGAAAGTGACATATTCCGTATGCTTCTGTACTTTTCCTTGTAATAATTGTTGATTGGATTTTTCATCTGCTTAGTATGTCAATGCTCTTTTAGTCGGATTATGGAGAGTATTTCTTTATTCATCCAAGGACAAATAGGTGAATTAAGGCGCGGTGCTCTGCGAGAGTTGTATTGCTTTTGCACGCAACATGATGAAAGCAGCGTGTTGAATGCGCCATAGGCTTTGTTGGCGTCATCAAAATCGATGCTTGAAAAGTCTTTTTCATGGATAGAAATTTTTGTTGCCTCATAGTCCCATCTAGGTGACATGTGAGTGTTGTCCTTGGACTGATGTACAGCTAGCCTAGGAGCGATAAGAAAGGTCGGGAAATGGTATGTAATGTTATATTTTATCACCAAATTTCAAGGAGCTGACATCCAATTTGATATGTGATCTATTGTAGATGATGATTTGGCGTTATTCTTGTTTGACTTGCTATATGGTTTTGAAAGCCATAGGATGACAAAAGATTTACGGATTCACTACTAGAGCAAACAGCTGTGTTGATGTTAACGTCGCCACAAATAATCGCCTTTTTTTGCCTATTTGTGAGGCTGTACAGTGCCTCTTCTAGTTTGTCCAAAAATGGCTGAGTTCTAGACATGGGTGGACGGTACATGACACCAATAACCATGTTGTTCCCTAGTTCTATAAATAGCATTTCGTAGTTACCCATACTGGTCTCTGTAATGTCCAGTAATTTATTGTAAGTGATTTCCGATGACAGGTACAGAGCTACACCATCGCCTCTAGAACCAGCCGCTCTTGGCAAGGACGCAAATTTATATCCAAGTAGATTCAGAGATTCGTCTCCTTTAAGCCCCGTTTCTGAAATTGCTATGACGTCATATCGCATTTTCTGGTGAGAAAGAAAGGCAGCGAGTGAGTCATAGTTTTTATGCCGACTTCCAATGTTGCAGTGTAGAAAAGAAATCTTTTTTCCACGTATTCTGGCTGTGTTGTTCAGCATTTTTATGCTTGTCTCTATGTAGGCGCAGTGCTTTAGAAAAAATAAAACGGCTACACTATCTTAGACAGGTCGTCGCGAGTGGCTATGTGTATTACAGTGGAATTTTCTGCTTTCCTTGCCAGTATTTTAGGGTTAGAGACCCAGACGAACTTCCAGTTGCTGGCTTTCTTTCGGGCAATTGCCATTCCAAGCAATGCTTTGTATTCGGGGCACAGGTGACCGTGTTATGTAGTGCTTTCACACTGAAAGCCGCCCTGGTTAGCTCAGTTGTTAAGAGCGACCGCTTCGGACAGGCGGTGGTCCCGGGTCTGAACCTCGGACCAAGGAGAATTTTTCATCTTCCTGAGAAAGCTGCGCAGCTTTCCTTTGTAGTCGTATGACTGCGCTTGGCGAATGCTAATTAGTAATTACTCCCTTATTATAAGACCCGAAAAACCGTATACTTTGCGGCTTGTAGTGGTTCTTGAAGAGTTCTGCAGAAGTCTTGCAATAAAAAAACATGAAATGCATGAAACCGTCCCAAAAAAAGGTCTGTAGTGTCACACCAGGCCGGCTCCAATCATTCTGGCGAATTTGTGACGTTCCGCTTGACGTAATGACGTCAACCGCAGTGGCGCTAAATATGAATTCTATCGTGGATTTCAAGCTGCTCGTCTGAAGAAAGAGCTTCCTGAGCCGCAAAACGAAGTGAAAATTGTGAGATACGCCGCTGTTTGACTAAACAGGAACCAAAAGGCCCGACCAGTAATGGCATTGAACTGTCGGCTCAAGCCCGTAGCAGCTGTTGCTGTCAGATTACTCGGAACAATGTTCATCCTCTCCCGAAAGGTGAAACGCGGCTGGGGACGGGGCTCGCGCTCCCCCGATCGCCATTTTGCGCGTGTTTGTCGACACACCCAGCTCGAGCGGTGATGCTGCGAGAGAGCGCGCCGAAGAACCGCCAGCAGCGCCCCGTGGCGAGCACAGCGGTTCACGGGCGAAAATTCAATTCCGAGACGGCGCTGATAGCGTCGGCAGGCTTTATGGCACCGCGCTTACGAGCATCCTGCCGGGACGGTGGCTCTGGAGTAGTGGCGAGACGGCCGCCGTGGCGCTGCCGGCTCAGGGCGGGGCATCGCTACAGGTGCCTCGTCACGACGAGATCGTTTTTTTTCACGCTTCAGCTTGGGATGGGAGAACGCATGTAAACACTTCAACTGTGAACTCCTGTCAAAGCGCCCATGCAACGACAGGCAGCCATACTGAAAATACCTCTGGTGGGACACGTGCTCATGCGTGGCTCTTAAAATAGCTAACGTGTTTGAGCCACCTCCGGGTGATCTATTTACCGCTCCCTCTTGAGCGATGGGAGACCGTGCTGGCTAACTATGACCCTAGAACGCAAGTTCTGTCGGTGGAGTGGGCGGACAAAGTCGTCGAGGGCTATGCACTCTCGACCACGTAGCGCGACCTCTTAGCTCCAAGCTCTTTCCGACGAATAAAATGTTTTACAGTCAGTGGAACAAACTCAAGACCACTGACAGTGCTCTTTCCGTTTTCTCCTGTCCTTCAGTGAGGGAGAAAAACGAAGAGAATAGTCATTCAAAATAGCTGTCATTTACCTGAAGAGACTGTCTTTTTGGCTGACCAACTCACCCTGTTGTGCGAACGGAGCACCGGTCAAGCGCACGGCTGGCTGCTTGGTCCGGGCAGCCTTAACGGCATCGCTACACCAGCCCTCTTCGCTTCTTGTCTTCGCAGCGCAATTTCCGCCCTGAGTGACTCGTCGCTGAGGCACCATCAGAGAACTGAGACTTCTGTGGAGCAGCCCGCGAGTAGAAAACCGAGCGTACTTGATAAATGCACTGCTACAGTGGACGCACACACGTGATAACGACGTTGACTAAAGGTATTCCTAACAGGGGTAAAGCCGCAACGCCGCCGTAAAATGGTAAACGAGTGGGCATACGGTAAGGTTTATAATAAGGTCCCCAAGCTGCACATGGGCTGCGAGGCAAGGGCTGCAGATTAATTTCGGCACTTATTTAACGCGCACTGACATTGTCCACGCGGGCCTCATTTGCCTTTCGCCTCTATCGCAATGCGGCCGCCGCAAGGACTCGAGTCCGCGATCTTGGACTTGGCAGTCGAGCACCAAAGTCAGTGTCATAAGGCGTATTCTATGCAGGTGAAGCGGAATTAAACAGCTCTGGGTGATTTTGCGGAACGAGAAAGTGCACCGCTGCTAACAAAACGTGCGAAACTACTGGGAGGGAACACAACTAACTGGTGGGCAAGGTTTGATTGATGGGGGTTTAACATCCCAAAGCGCCTCAGGCTATGAGGGACGCCGTAGTGAAGGTCTGTGGAAAATTTTGTCTACCTGGGGCTTTCAACGTGCACCATTATAACACAGTACGCGGGCATCCAGCATTTCGCCTCCGCCGAAATGCGACCGTCGCGGCCGGGATCGAACCCACGTCTTTCGGGTCAGCAGCCGAGTGCCATGACCACTGAGCCACCGCGGCGGCCCAACTGGTAGGAAAGGGGGCGTCATTATTCAATTCAATGGTGGCATCAGAACATGTGCAAAATACGAGGTGTTAAAAATTGCACCTTCCTAGTTTTTAAATACTAGAGGATGAGAAGAAAACGAAGGCTATTTTTGCATGTAGTTTATGCGACCAGGCAGACACAAAGTGAAAGGATAATTGTTGTTTCCGACCTCCTAATTAACTACGATCAATTAATAAAAAATTCAGCCGCTGCAGCTGGAGTGCATGCTTTTAACGGAAACGAAGAGGTGGTCACATTCCAAGACCTCTACTAGAATTCACGTAGCACGCACGTGTGACGAGATATTCGCGAGCAAAGTTTTAACTGAATGCGCGTAAGTACGCAAGCCAGGCGGTGGCGGTCGTCAGGACACTGCTCCCCAGTGTGAGGCCACTATTGCGTAGGGGTTTTCTTCCATTTCGGTTGTCAAAAGTGAAAGGAAACCATTCACAATATACGCCGGTCGCTCTGCGCCGGTGGCGGACGAAACGCCACACGAAACGCCGCGCCAGGCCGGGATGAGTTTTCGCTGATAGTCCCCACACTGCATGCGCAATTACAGAGATCGATCTGAAAATTTGGAAGCGAATATCTCGTAACACGTGCATAAGAGAATTCTACAAATGACGCGGTCTGTAGGAATGCTGCTGCCTCTAAGTTTCCAATATAAGCGAGCTTCTAGCTGCAGAGGCCAAAAAAAATTATGAAATCGTTTTGATCAATTAGAAGCTTGATAACGACCGTTATACTCTCGCTTCTGGTCCGCTTGGTCGACTAGCCTGCGTGTGAAAACAGCTTTCGGGTTCTGTTTATACTTTATGTCAGGAAAATCCGGAAAGTCTAATTTTTAACACTCTGCGTATCAACAGATACAGTCAAGCCCACTTGTAACATCGGGAGCTATAACGAACGCTCGCTTATTACGAACGATGACGATGCTAGCGTCAAAACGCGTATTACGGCAATGGCACTGCGTCTCAGATACAACAAACAAGCGTGGGCGCACAACTCGGTTATAGCGAACAAGGAGATGCTATAAACTCGGCCTCGCCGTCGAAAACGTCGGCGCGCTTCCTGCAGGGCTAGTTACCGAAGACCGCCTCCCAATCCCCGTCGCTCAGTCCCTCCTCTGTAAAAAAAAAAAAAAAAAAAACCCCGGGGTAACAAAGGTGTGATGAGCAAAATGCAGACGAAACTGCTTACCAAATTCACTCTAAATGTATGCTTTGGAAGGCGTGTATGAAGCACACCATTACCGCCTTTCTGCACGCGTACATAGATAGACATATTCAGGAAAACTTCGGGCAGATTAACACAAGACGGGAGGGAGGAACACGCACACACACACGAGCGCAAACTTGCAACTGTATTCTCAGAAACAATGCACCGCCTTATGGAACAGAAAGGGCATAAGCGTACAATATTCAGTGCAACACGTGTGGGAGCACATTGGTACAGCAAACATAGCATCAGTGATAGGCACAAGTAAATTCATACCGCAACTCAGCGGAAACGCCCAGAAACCAGGAACAACAAAAGCGGGTTATCTGTCGAAAAGAAAATCAAGTTCTTGTTTGCGAAGGACTATTCACGCCTTACTCACGCAGCCTTCCGTAGTACAAATTTCGAGGGCCTCCACCATTTCCCGGGCCAGCCTATCGGAAGCTCTCCCGATAACAACCGCAGAACGGAGGGGAGGCCGGCACCGCTGTTTCTTCTTCTTATTCCTCTCAATGTAGTCTTTGCATCTAAGGCAATGCAATGACAGGTTCGAGCCGCCATTTCAGCCCAGGGAATTGGCATGCTCTCTGAGCCTATATCATTTTGCCAGCGCCCTGTCTGGCCTATGTACACAGACCCACAGCTGAGTGGAAACTTATACACCACACCAACAGTGCAAGACAAAAACTGAGTTTGATGCTTGGTGACACATTTTTTTCTGCTTTGCTGTTTTACCTTGGCACCTGCTGATCATGGCGCGCAGGCGGGACAATTTCAAGGGTGCTGTAAAAGCAACATCAACACGGAACTCATTAGCCACCCTTTTGACATTGTGCGATAGCTTGTGCATATATGGGAGGACTTGAAAAGGTCTTTTTTCTCTTGCGAACGTGAGGTTGGGGAACATCGACGGCCCTCTCAAGCCTTCTAAATTGTTTAAGCAGTGACTCCGCCACAGAACCTATTACCGAACTCGGGAATCCGGCTCCCTCTAAACGTTCAACCTGGTGGCAGAAACTGGATTTGACCCAGTGCGTGCACGACTTCGAAAGGGCTGGTCTTATACAAGAAGACGCAATGCCGCGTTTTACGAACTTGGAATGAGATGAGTCAAATGGTAACAAGGTTTTCTTCGAACGCGGCATATAAGTCCACTTGACTACCCTCTTTATAAGACTCTTTCTTGACGTTGAGAATAGATGTAAGCATGAAGTATTTTGCAGTACCAGATGACACTGTGGTCAAGTAGTGCAGGCCATTCCAAGAAAAGCCACACCACAGAGCACTTCCACCGGTGACTTCGATGAAGCGCTGAACGATCCAGAGACGAGCACTTGCCCTCGGTCTCTAACTTTCTTCCGGCATATTTTTTTTTTTTTGAGGCGACCCTGCGTTGTGTGGGTGGCGGTGTAATTGTACAGGCGGGATTAGGCTTACAGTGGCCTACCGGCAGTTGCTCCGCCTTAGTTGCTGATTTAAATTATTGTGGCTCTACCGCTGTTCCGAAAGGCCACTGTTGTCTAAAAACGTCACTGATTGTGGCACTGATCGATGCTCAGTTCGGGAGCCCTCAGGGTGCACGTTGACAGCCATTACGTTTGGCACCGCACCATCGAGGGAATGAGCGCCCGGAATCTGTTCGTTGTTTAGTCACTCCCATGTTGACGTGTGGGATCGCTGTAACGTGCAGTGCTGCATGATTGTTGGTCCTGTGTCCTCCATCAGGAGTGGCCGAGGGGTCGCTCCACATCGCAGGGATTTAAGTGAGGGGCGTGCGCCGGAAAGTTACCATGTTTTAGCTCTGTTTACCCAGCTGTAGGTACCGGAAACATATCATGTATCAAAGTAGTCTAGTATTTCTCGGACAGCTTCTGGCATTACGAACGCTAGGAGGGAATGGTACACAATTAAAGCACCTTACGCTTAGCACAGCACTAGCGGGGACCAGTTCAGCGCGCACTGCATACCGGTACTGCACGAAACGTGAGATAAGCTGAGCACCACGCCAGGGGAAAGCTTGTATCAATTGGATAACTGGTGGGTATTGGGGATCGAACCCACATTTTCCGCACACGAGGTGGATGCTAAAATCACAGCGGGTTACGGGACGTTTAGTGACACCTGTTTGGTGATATTTTTTGCTACTTCGAGAATGGAGACGGTTTTTCCTGGGATGTTTTTTTTTCGGGGGACATTCTATCCAGGAACATTTTTTCCCAGGGACAATTTTTCCGGGGTCTTTTTTACAGGACAGGGATCTTACGAAGGCTAGGAGTTTAGCGTTGACAAGATGGCGGCGTCCAGATCACCCGCTTCAGGGCGAATTCGTCTTTGTTACCGTGTTTCTTAGCGTGCTCATGCCTATAAGTGCCTCATGGGGCTTTCGCATTGCCTCATCTCACGTACAGTACAAATAATTATTGATGAATTTACCCTGCAGCGTTACTAAACCTAACAAGATGCGTGGTTTTCAAGTGGATCGCCTTGGTTTGGATTCTTACATCCAGGTGGTCAAGAAGAGAAGTTGTACCCGTCTCACCGTCTCGGTGGTTGCTATTTAGTCGGTGTTGCTACTCACCTTAGGACAGTTTGCTTTTCGCAAGATGTCAGCGTATATGACAACAGCGCAGAGAAAGCCCGCTCCTCGTCTGTGGTTTGTATTCGCGGAACACATCCAGTCTGAACTGGCCACCGGCCCGGTACGACTTGACTGGTCCTCGCTCACGCGAAGAAAAAAGGGCAGAAAGTTTTATTTCAGTACCAGATGTCGTTAATGTGGTTCGCGGTCGCGGTTGCGTTTGCGTATGTTAAACTAAAACCGGTGCTGTGACACATAGCATAACGTCCCGCAAACTGCTTGCGTATAGCTTACGTTAGAGCTTGTACGTTGCATTGAAAATATCTTGCAGCGACTGGCTGCTGCCATTATCGGTGAGTGTCGCAGGGCAAAGTTCTATCACGCTCAGGGTTGACTGCAACGCGCGAGCGCCAGGGCAGGCGCTAGCGCGGTGTAGCTCACACATGAGCGCGATAGTACGTGCTTTGCGAGCTTCGTTTTTGTATACCACAGGCCCAACATAACTGCCTGGATGAGGCTTTTGTTTATTTGGCGAGTGTGTCACTAGGCATTAGTTCAGTAGAGTGGTGGCGAAAAAAAAATTAAGTTCCTGCTCGACAACTGTGCGTAGCACCATGTGCTGTCTTCTCTGACTGCGGTGACCAAGTTCTGTCACCTGATGCGACACGACCGACCAGCCGCTCGACATGAGCACCAATTACGCGCTACATTGGAGACGCACCACAAAGTATGATGGTAGCAACTTAGAGACCAATTGCCGACGTCCCGGGCTAGGATCTCTTCGATTAAAGCCGCTTGTATAGAAATGACTGCTGTGGAGTACGTCACGAATTGCTTTAGTTGGGTAAGATCTATGCGCCCGGGAGCGACGAACAAGGCACTCGAACACCCATGAGATCAGACGCGCTTGTAATTGCGACAATGCGTCATTCATGCAAAGCTGGCCCGATATGAAGTCGTTTCCTATGTCTTGGTTTGCGCGGGTGATGACGCGGACATCGCAGAGCTATACATCGACGAAGCTGCAGTACGCGAAGTATAAGCACTGCCTAACTGCCAAGGATACTATGAAGACGATGACGAGGAGGCCGGCCTAGCACCAGCTGCCGTGAGGACTTCGACCGCGGTTGGTTATATCGATCCCCAAAGCAGCTTGTTAGCCGAAAATGTCTTGGCGAGGAGCACATGACCGCGCTGGCGAGCTTAGAAAGCGTGATAGGGCCTACTTTGAAGAAGCAGATGCACATAAGGAGCTTCTTTAAGAAATAAACACCACTTATATATGTGGCTTTGTAATTTTGGCTGTCATATGGGAGTGCGCTCACTAAAAACCTAGGATACAACAAACGCAATCTGCGGAACGTCAGGTTCATGAAAAGCAGGCTCAACTGTACTCGAAGTAGTTTGAGAAACGCTGCTGTGAATTTACTTTTACCTTGAGGGTCGGAGAATTGTGTAGAATACAACTACTGGCTTCTCAGCCACAGCGTAAAACAATCAGGAACGTCGTCTCTTCTCTCCACGCTTGTTAAGGCCTCAAGTTTCTAGAAGCCCCTCCGAGGTGGCTGGTGGTTAAAACACGGAAGCCGCATTTCGATGGAAGCGAACTGAGGAAGCAAACACATCCGACAGCGCCAGATTGTAGGATTCTTTCACTGCAGCGCTTCGTGACCACCTAGTGCCAGATACGTAAGCATGTAGAGAAGAATATGCAGGAGGTGTGTTCAGCCCGTGCTGAGAATTGTGCAGTGCTCAATCAGTGTTTCCTTTGACTTGCGAAAGCAAGAGGTGCAATCAGCTCTGCGAAAGTACATCGCGGTGAAGTACCTTTACTTTTATAAACAGTGTATTTCTCGTAAAATACCGCCACGCAAAAAACATACGCTATATGTTTTAGCGCTTCTGTGCACTTCAGATTAGCACTCCCTGCGCTGTGGAGTGGTACTGTCTTCCTTACTTCCAGAGTTCCTTACTTCCAGAGTTTTCATGTGCCAGGGCTCTGTTGCACGGCCTCACAAAAAACCCGTTGAATTCTACAAAACGCAACACCAGCGCACACAGCTATATCGCGGTAAAAAAGAAAACAAAACAAGTATTCTACTAACTACGGGACCGCCATGCCAGTGATTGTCTTGCCTCATGGAACTTTCCCTTTGGGCGTCATCGTCAATCTAGAGGTTTGCATGCACTCAGCGTTGTGAGCGGAGGGCCGGGCTTCCTGTCTGTGAGCATTGCGACTTGTAGTGGGCCTATGTCGAAGCAGAGGCGTGTATGCACTGAGAATACACGCCACAGACGGCGTGTATGCTCAGTGAGTCCACGCCTGCCTTTAGCGTGCTTCGCAAATCCCGTCACAGGTTCAGAGCTCTGGTCAATCGCGGAAGCTCCCTCAAACTTCTTCTTCTCTCCGCCACCAGTATCCATAGCGCCCTTCTGCTGAGCGTACGGCATGAACGAAGGGCGGTTCCTCCGTCTCTCAGAGGCAGGCGAAAGAATGGCGCCCAGTAAACCACGCCAGAGGCGCGTGACACGGTGCCAGCGTGGCGCGTTCATCGCCCCCACCGTGAAGCTCGCATGAGGCGAGTGCAATCTTGTTACCACCTTGAAGGAGCTTGGAGCTGCCGGCACATTCTCCGTGATTCGGTGCCAGAGGAAACCCCACATCTGAGCGGGAAAGCCCGGGCGGTATACGTTGCCAGGAAGGCACTATCGATAAGGTCCCAAAGGCTGGGGCATGAGAAAGCTTCATTAATACGAAACAACTCGCTTCGGGTGGACCCAGTGATACATTCGGGTTTTCGCGTGCCGAAAACCGAGATTGGAGCAGCATCGTGGCCGCATTCAAAGCTACTAGCGCCGGGCCAGGTGACACCGTCTGCGGCAGCGCGAGCCGCCCGCGTCGTCGTGGCTATTGATTCGGGCAAAATGACAAGGACACGGCGTTTGCACTATGCGTCTTCTAACCCCGCTCGCAGGGTTTCAGGGATAAGACGAGCCTGCTTGAACCTTAAGACTGGATTGCACTCTGGATAGTCTTTAAACGCAATAATACTTAGGTCGCCATGTAATTATGACTTATGGGCGTTATTGTTAACTAAAACCGGATTATGAAAAGATAAGCATGATGATGTCAGCCTCACGCTAGCGAGTTCCCGCGTCCGGTTATTTATTTATGTTACCCCTCACAGCACAGGACGTGCATGAAGAGCGCCACGTTTGCGAGCTTTTTTGACTAAAAGTACGAGTATTAAGCTGGCTTAGCACTGCAAACGGCAAACGCAATGCAGACGCAGTCGCCCCAAGTCGGCCCCAATTCTAAATCTCAGTTTTCGCTAGGTACACCAGACCATCGGCCGGCGTGTATGACGCTGATTAGAACCGCAAGGCTTGGGTGCCTTTCTTTATTGTCGTCCACTGCTGATCAGCTTTCGCAGTCGGCGCTCCTGTGTATCTTGCTCCGCATCACGACGGCTCTTAGTGCTGGCATCGGTTGCCGCGAGCCGACGGCGAGCATAAGGATTAGAGCCGGATGCTTTCGGTAGACTGCGTAGGTCTACTGTTTGTTTTTCATTTATTCGCAGTCCCTGCGTTAGACAAAAGGCCGCCGTTTTGGGGGTAAAACAAATCCTCCTTCCTTAATCACACTACTTCCGCATATATTCCAGGCCGCATTGCTGCTGGTTTAAAAAAAAGAAGCAAGGAAAGCGAGGGAGAAAAGAACACGTTTAAACCGATTAGCCCTCGAAGCGCCACCGAAACGCCACCTCGAAGCGCCTCGAAGCACAGCGAGGCAACCAAGGGGCCGCCAGTTCCGTTCTCGGGATCACAAAGCGTTTTTATAGGAATGAAGGCCCTTCGAAGAGCTCAAAGACACACGAAGCATAAACTCCTTTGTTGAAACGTGCCAAGCTTTTCGCCTATCCGAAAAAATAGCGACTGAGGTCCACCTGGGCCTAGCGCTGTCGGATATATATATATATATATATATATATATATATATATATATATATATATATATATATCCGACAGCGCTAGGCCCAGGTATATCAAAAAAGATTTCTTGTTTCTTGGCAGCTGATTGATCAATATAAGAAAAAGTCACGAGAAATTGAAAAACATACCAGGATTTAATTCACTAATTCACGACGTTTCGGCTGGAGGATCAGCCTCCAGCCGAAACGTCGTGAATTAAATCCTGTGTTTCAATTTCTGGTCACTCTATCTTATATATATATATATATATATATATATATATATATATATATATATATATATAAAGCTATGTAACAGGAGGAACATCGCTTCATATCTAAACTTTATTAGGTCGACGTTTCGGCCAGAAGCTCGCCTTGATCAGGACTGAGTATGAAGGTATTGCACATGGGTTTAAAAAGGGGGAGGGGGGGGGCAAGAAAGAGGGGGAAGAGAAGGAAAAAAAGGAGGGGGGGGGTGTGGTTTGAAAGCAGGGGAGAAATATATACATGAAAAAAGCCGCGGTGGCCAGGTTGGGACAGCGATGTTCACTTGTGGCCGGACCAGGTGGGAAAAAAATAGAAGAACGGGGTGGCGAGGCTTGGTCAATAACATTCCGTCGCCCGGTCGAAAAAAAGGGGGAAAGCCGGCAGTGTAGGTACGCAATTTGGCATGACCTTGGGCGACGCAGGCAGGTGGCTTTCTTATGCATATGGAGGCTGTTGCTTCGAGGAAGCAAGGTGAATGGTATTTGTTGGGGGGAGGTGTTGGCGCCGCGATGTGGGGGCGGAATTTTATAAGGTCTCTGGCCTCTGAAGGGCGGGCAGGATTCGGGGGTTTTCATTTATCCTGGCCTGCATTGCATTAAATTTAAAAATAAAGTATGACTCCCGTTGTTCCCGCTCACGGGAGCTGTGAAAACCGCTTTGTAGTAGCGTAACCCTCGACTTCTCGAACTGGTGTTTTTTTTGGCTAAGGTGCTTCGACAGAGGGAGGTCAGGCAGGTATTTCACGTGAGCACGATGGTTATTCAATCTAATTCGGAAGGAATTCTCGGTTTGACCAATATTTTGCATTTGACACCTGCCACACTCGAGCATGTACACAACCTTGCTGCTGTCATAATTCAAATTTCCACGAATGGAGTGTTTGAAGTTGGAATGTGTGCTTTGAGCTAGCGTTGTTGTCTGCATGTGCTTGCAAACTTGACACCGATTCTTTCCGCAAATTAGGTAGCCTGCATACTTTCGTCCACTGATAGCAGGGTGAACTACCAATTTTGTAAATTTTTTGTTCGCCTGTACGTAACCCGCGGAACTGTTGGAAAACATTTGGACAGCCGATCACTTTGCTCGATGATGTCGAAGTGCTTTCTTAAGATTTTGTTGATGTTCGGAAGGTTACTTGCGAAAGTTAAGATGAGATTGGAGCGCTAGTCGTTTGGGGTTGCTGACCCAGGCTCATTAAAGAGTTCATTACGATTTAATGTGTCAGCCTTTCTAATGGCGTCATCAATAATTGAGGGCGGATAGCGTTGATGTTGCAGAACGGCCCGCATACCATTAGAATTTTCCACAGTCCTCCGAACGTGAGCAGATTCGCTTGAACCTGATGGCCTGGAAATATGGAATTGAAGATCTGCAGTGGCGTAGGTGACAGCTATTGAAATGAAGGAACTGTTGCCGGTCAGTTGGTTTTCTGTACACACTGTTGATTAAGGTGCCCTCCTCTATTCGAATTAAGACGTCGAGAAAGCTGATCTGACTGGCGGAGTACGTGTGGGTGAAGCAAATGTTTGGATGTACGTTGTTGGAGGAGGTAATAAATTGGGTGAGTTGGTCCTCGGTTTCCGTCCAAATCATGAATATATCATCTAGGAAGCATTTGTAGAAAGCCCGTTTAATCGGATATTAATTATGAACATGGGATTCAATGCTATGCATGAATATGTTGGCATAATTTGGTGCTGTTTTTGTGCCCATAGCTGTACCACTCATTTGTAGATAATAAGAGTTCAATTCGAATGAGCTGTATTTGAGGACGAGATTTAAAAGTGCCGCTATGGTGCTTTGGCTAGGCGAGTCTCGAGCTTTGTATTGTTCATAGGACGGGACCAGAGCTCGGATTCCGTTATCATGCGGGATGTTAGTGTACAGCGAAACCACGTCAAGGGTAACTTTTTTTTTATTTTTCATTCTTTTCCCCCTCTTTCTTGCTCCCCCCCCTCTTTTTAAACCCATGTGCAATACTTTTATACTCAGTCCGATGAAGGCCAGCTTCTGGCTGAAACGTCGACCTAATAAATGTTTCGATATGAAGCGATATGTGCCTCCTTTTACTTACTTATAAACAGCAGTCAAAAGATTTTCTTCGCAACATATGTATATGTATATATATATATATATATATATATATATATATATATATATATATATATATATATATATATATATATATATATATATATATATATATATATATGACACAAGCCAACAGCCACAGAAACCAAGGGGCACAGGGGATTTTTTTTAATGTAATTTATTTATTTATTTTGTGCTGTTGATCAATTTAGAATATTACTGAATATAGTATCGCTTAAAGCTAATTGATTAGAAAAGCAGAAGAAAAAACAACCACATGCCGCCGGTGGGATCCGAACCCACGACCTCCGAATTACGCGTCCAGTGCTCTACCTCTGAGCTACGGCGACGGCTGTCAAACCTTCTGCTTTCGGGGGTATTTATGTTTACAACTAACCTAACCTTGAGAGTGTTCATCAGCGCCACCCACGTTCATAAGCGGCGGACGTAGAACGTCCTGAGTTACCGCAGGTGTGACGTAGAACGTCATCGAACGGAGAGGGTGGAAGCTGCGTGAGAACCCTCTTATGCTTCCTATGGCGTCAAGGCTGCCAGAACCGAGGCCCTCGCTAAGCAATTCTGCAAACAAGGGAAGGGGCATGAGGGGCTCGTTATAAATATGACACAAGCCAACAGCCACAGAAACCAAGGGGCACAGAGGATTTTTTTTAATGTAATTTATTTGTTTATTTTGTGCTGTTGATCAATTTAGAATATTACTGAATATAGTATCGCTTAAAGCTAATTGATTAGAAAAGCAGAAGAAAAAACAACCACATGCCGCCGGTGGGATCCGAACCCACGACCTCCGAATTACGCGTCCGGTGCTCTACCTCTGAGCTACGGCGACGGCTGTCAAACCTGCTTTCGGGGGTATTTATGTTTACAAGTAACCTAACCTTGAGAGTGTTCATCAGCGCCACCCACGTTCATAAGCGGCGGACGTAGAACGTCCTGAGTTACCACAGGTGTGACGTAGAACGTCATCGAACGGAGAGGGTGGAAGCTGCGTGAGAACCCTCTTATGCTTCCTATGGCGTGAAGGCTGCCAGAACCGAGGCCCTCGCTAAGCAATTCAGCAAACAAGGGAAGGGGAATGAGGGGCTCGTTATAAATATGACGCAACCCAACAGCCACAGAAACCAAGGGGCACAGGGGATTTTTTTTAATGTAATTTATTTATTTATTTTGTGCTGTTGATCAATTTAGAATATTACTGAATATAGTATCGCTTAAAGCTAATTGATTAGAAAAGCAGAAGAAAAAACAACCACATGCCGCCGGTGGGATCCGAACCCACGACCTCCGAATTACGCGTCCGGTGCTCTACCTCTGAGCTACGGCGACGGCTGTCAAACCTTCTGCTTTCGGGGGTATTTATGTTTACAAGTAACCTAACCTTGAGAGTGTTCATCAGCGCCACCCACGTTCATGAGCGGCGGACGTAGAACGTCCTGAGTTACCGCAGGTGTGACGTAGAACGTCATCGAACGGAGAGGGTGGAAGCTGCGTGAGAACCCTCTTATGCTTCCTATGGCGTCAAGGCTGCCAGAACCGAGGCCCTCGCTAAGCAATTCAGCAAACAAGGGAAGGGGAATGAGGGGCTCGTTATAAATATGACACAAGCCAACAGCCACAGAAACCAAGGGGCACAGGGGATTTTTTTAATGTAATTTATTTATTTATTTTGTGCTGTTGATCAATTTAGAATATCGCTTAAAGCTAATTGATTAGAAAAGCAGAAGAAAAAACAACCACATGCCGCCGGTGGGGTCCGATCCCACGACCTCTGAATTACGCGTCCGGTGCTCTACCTCTGAGCTACGGCGACGGCTGTCAAACCTTCTGCTTTCGGGGGTATTTATGTTTGCAAGTAACCTAACCTTGAGAGTGTTCATCAGCGCCACCCACGTTCATAAGCGGCGGACGTAGAACGTCCTGAGTTACCGCAGGTGTGACGTAGAACGTCATCGAACGGAGAGGGTGGAAGCTGCGTGAGAACCCTCTTATGCTTCCTATGGCGTCAAGGCTGCCAGAACCGAGGCCCTCGCTAAGCAATTCTGCAAACAAGGGAAGGGGTATGAGGGGCTCGTTATAAATATGACACAAGCCAACAGCCACAGAAACCAAGGGACACAGGGGATTTTTTTAATGTAATTTATTTATTTATTTTGTGCTGTTGATCAATTTAGAATATTACTGAATATAGTATCGCTTAAAGCTAATTGATTAGAAAAGCAGAAGAAAAAACAACCACATGCCGCCGGTGGGATCCGAACCCACGACCTGCGAATTACGCGTCCGGTGCTCTACCTCTGAGCTACGGCGACGGCTGTCAAACCTTCTGCTTTCGGGGGTATTTATGTTTACAGGTCGTGGGTTCGGATCCCACCGGCGGCATGTGGTTGTTTTTTCTTCTGCTTTTCTATTCAATTAGCTTTAAGCGATACTATATTCAGTAATATTCTAAATTGATCAACAGCACAAAATAAATAAATAAATTACATTAAAAAAATCCCCTGTGCCCCTTGGTTTCTGTGGCTGTTGGCTTGTGTCATATTTATAACGGGCCCCTCATTCCCCTTCCCTTGTTTGCTGAATTGCTTAGCGAGGGCCTCGGTTCTGGCAGCCTTGACGCCATAGGAAGCATAAGAGGGTTCTCACGCAGCTTCCACCCTCTCCGTTCGATGACGTTCTACGTCACACCTGCGGTAACTCAGGACGTTCTACGTCCGCCGCTTATGAACGTGGGTGGCGCTGATGAACACTCTCAGGGTTAGGTTACTTGTAAAATTAAATACCCCCGAAAGCAGAAGGTTTGACAGCCGTCGCCGTAGCTCAGAGGTAGAGCACCGGACGCGTAATTCGGAGGTCGTGGGTTCGGATCCCACCGGCGGCATGTGGTTGTTTTTCTTCTGCTTTTCTAATCAATTAGCTTTAAGCGATACTATATTCAGTAATATTCAAAAATTGATCAACAGCACAAAATAAATAAATAAATTACATAAAAAAAATCCCCTGTGCCCCTTGGTTTCTGTGGCTGTTGGCTTGTGCCATATTTATAACGAGACCCTCATTCCCCTTCCCTTGTTTGCTGAATTGCTTAGCGACGGCCTCGGTTCTGGCAGCCTTGACGCCATAGGAAGCATAAGAGAGTTCTCACGCAGCTTCCACCCTCTCCGTTCGATGACGTTCTACGTCACACCTGTGGTAACTCAGGACGTTCTACGTCCGCTGCTTATGAACGTGGGTGGCGCTGATGAACACTCTCAAGGTTAGGTTACTTGTAAACATAAATATCCCCGAAAGCAGAAGGTTTGACAGCCGTCGCTGTAGCTCAGAGGTAGAGCACGCGACGCGTAATTCGGAGGTCGTGGGTTCGGATCCCACCGGCGGCATGTGGTTGTTTTTTCTTCTGCGTTTCTAATCAATTAGCTTTAAGCGATACTATATTCAGTAATATTCTAAATTGATCAACAGCACAAAATAAATAAATAAATTACAGTAAAAAAATCCCCTGTGCCCCTTGGTTTCTGTGGCTGTTGGCTTGTGTCATATTTATAACGAGCCCCTCATTCCCCTTCCCTTGTTCGCTGAATTGCTTAGCGAGGGCCTCGGTTCTGGCAGCCTTGATGCCATAGGAAGCATAAGAGGGTTCTCACGCAGCTTCCACCCTCTCCGTTCGATGACGTTCTACGTCACACCTGCGGTAACTCAGGATGTTCTACGTCCGCCGCTTATGAACGTGGGTGGCGCTGATGAACACTCTCAAGGTTAGGATACTTGTAAACATAAATACCCCCGAAAGCAGAAGGTTTGACAGCCGTCGCCGTAGCTCAGAGGTAGAGCACCGGACGCGTAATTCGGAGGTCGTGGGTTCGGATCCCACCGGCGGCATGTGGTTGTTTTTTCTTCTGCTTTTCTAATCAATTAGCTTTAAGCGATACTATATTCAGTAGTATTCTAAATTGATCAACAGCAAAAAATAAATAAATAAATTACATTAAAAAAATCCCCTGTGCCCCTTGGTTTCTGTGGCTGTTGGCTTGTGTCATATTTATAACGAGCCCCTCATTCCCCTTCCCTTGTTTGCTGAATTGCTTAGCGAGGGCCTCGGTTCTGGCAGCCTTGACGCCATAGGAAGCATAAGAGGGTTCTCACGCAGCTTCCACCCTCTCCGTTCGATGACGTTCTACGTCACACCTGCGGTAACTCAGGACGTTCTACGTCCGCCGCTTATGAACGTGGGTGGCGCTGATGAACACTCTCAGGGTTAGGTTACTTGTAAACATAAATACCTCCGAAAGCAGAAGGTTTGACAGCCGTCGCCGTAGCTCAGAGGTAGAGCACCGGACGCGTATTTCGGAGGTCGTGGGTTCGGATCCCACCGGCGGCATGTGGTTGTTTTTCTTCTGCTTTTCTAATAAATTAGCTTTAAGCGATACTATATTCAGTAATATTCTAAATTGATCAACAGCAGAAAATAAATAAATAAATTACATTAAAAAAAATCCCCTGTGCCCCTTGGTTTCTGTGGCTGTTGGCTTGTGCCATATTTATAACGAGACCCTCATACCCCTTCCCTTGTTTGCTGAATTGCTTAGCGAGGGCCTCGGTTCTGGCAGCCTTGACGCCATAGGAAGCATAAGAGGGTTCTCACGCAGCTTCCACCCTCTCCGTTCGATGACGTTCTACATCACACCTGCGGTAACTCAGGACGTTCTACTTCCGCCGCTTATGAACGTGGGTGGCGCTGATGAACAATCTCAAGGTTAGGTTACTTGTAAACATAAATACCCCCGAAAGCAGAAGGTTTGACAGCCGTCGCTGTAGCTCAGAGGTAGAGCACCCGACGCGTAATTCGGAGGTCGTGGGTTCGGATCCCACCGGCGGCATGTGGTTCTTTTTTCTTCTGCTTTTCTAATCAATTAGCTTTAAGCGATACTATATTCAATAATATTCTAATTTGATCAACAGCACAAAATATATAAATAAATTACATTAAAAAATCCCCTGTGCCCCTTGGTTTCTGTGGCTGTTGGCTTGTGTCATATTTATAACGAGCCCCTCATTCCCCTTCCCTTGTTTGCTGAATTGCTTAGCGAGGGCCTCGGTTCTGGCAGCCTTGACGCCATAGGAAGCATAAGAGAGTTCTCACGCAGCTTCCACCCTCTCCGTTCGATGACGTTCTACGTCACACCTGTGGTAACTCAGGACGTTCTACGTCCGCCGCTTATGAACGTGGGTGGCGCTGATGGACACTCTCAAGGTTAGGTTACTTGTAAACATAAATACCCCCGAAAGCAGAAGGTTTGACAGCCGTCGCTGTAGCTCAGAGGTAGAGCACCCGACGCGTAATTCGGAGGTCGTGGGTTCGGATCCCACCGGCGGCATGTGGTTGTTTTTTCTTCTGCTTTTCTAATCAATTAGCTTTAAGCGATACTATATTCAGTAATATTCTAAAGTGATCAACAGCACAAAATAAATAAATAAATTACATTAAAAAAATCCCCTGTGCCCCTTGGTTTCTGTGGCTGTTGGCTTGTGTCATATTTATAACGAGCCCCTCATGCCCCTTCCCTTGTTTGCTGAATTCCTTAGCGAGGGCCTCGGTTCTGGCAGCCTTGACGCCATAGGAAGCATAAGAGGGTTCTCACGCAGCTTCCACCCTCTCCGTTCGATGACGTTCTACGTCACACCTGCGGTAACTCAGGACGTTCTACGTCCGCCGCTTATGAACGTGGGTGGCGCTGATGAACACTCTCAGGGTTAGGTTACATGTAAACATAAATACCCCCGAAAGCAGAAGGTTTGACAGCCGTCGCCGTAGCTCAGAGGTAGAGCACCGGACGCGTAATTCGGAGGTCGTGGGTTCGGATCCCACCGGCGGCATGTGGTTGTTTTTTCTTCTGCTTTTCTAATCAATTAGCTTTAAGCGATACTATATTCAGTAGTATTCTAAATTGATCAACAGCAAAAAATAAATAAATAAATTACATTAAAAAAATCCCCTGTGCCCCTTGGTTTCTGTGGCTGTTGGCTTGTGTCATATTTATAACGAGCCCCTCATTCCCCTTCCCTTGTTTGCTGAATTGCTTAGCGAGGGCCTCGGTTCTGGCAGCCTTGACGCCATAGGAAGCATAAGAGGGTTCTCACGCAGCTTCCACCCTCTCCGTTCGATGACGTTCTACGTCACACCTGCGGTAACTCAGGATGTTCTACGTCGGCCGCTTATGAACGTGGGTGGCGCTGATGAACACTCTCAAGGTTAGGTTACTTGTAAACATAAATACGCCCGAAAGCAGAAGGTTTGACAGCCGTCGCCGTAGCTCAGAGGTAGAGCACCGGACGCGTAATTCGGAGGTCGTGGGTTCGGATCCCACCGGCGGCATGTGGTTCTTTTTTCTTCTGCTTTTCTAATCAATTAGCTTTAAGCGGTACTATATTCAATAATATTCTAATTTGATCAACAGCACAAAATAAATAAATAAATTACATTAAAAAAATCTCCTGTGCCCCTTGGTTTCTGTGGCTGTTGGCTTGTGTCATATTTATAACGAGCCCCTCATTCCCCTTCCCTTGTTTGCTGAATTGCTTAGCGAGGGCCTCGGTTCTGGCAGCCTTGACGCCATAGGAAGCATAAGAGAGTTCTCACGCAGCTTCCACCCTCTCCGTTCGATGACGTTCTACGTCACACCTGTGGTAACTCAGGACGTTCTACGTCCGCCGCTTATGAACGCGGGTGGCGCTGATGGACACTCTCAAGGTTAGGTTACTTGTAAACATAAATACCCCCGAAAGCAGAAGGTTTGACAGCCGTCGCTGTAGCTCAGAGGTAGAGCACCCGACGCGTAATTCGGAGGTCGTGGGTTCGGATCCCACCGGCGGCATGTGGTTGTTTTTTCTTCTGCTTTTCTAATCAATTAGCTTTAAGCGATACTATATTCAGTAATATTCTAAATTGATCAACAGCACAAAATAAATAAATAAATTACATTAAAAAAAATCCCCTGTGCCCCTTGGTTTCTGTGGCTGTTGGCTTGTGTCATATTTATAACGAGCCCCTCATTCCCCTTCCCTTGTTTGCTGAATTGCTTAGCGAGGGCCTCGGTTCTGGCAGCCTTGACGCCATAGGAAGCATAAGAGGGTTCTCACGCAGCTTCCACCCTCTCCGTTCGATGACGTTCTACGTCACACCTGCGGTAACTCAGGACGTTCTACGTCCGTCGGTTATGAACGTGGGTGGCGCTGATGAACACTCTCAGGTTTAGGTTACTTGTAAACATAAATACCCCCGAAAGCAGAAGGTTTGACAGCCGTCGCCGTAGCTCAGAGGTAGAGCACCGGACGCGTAATTCGGAGGTCGTGGGTTCGGATCCCACCGGCGGCATGTGGTTGTTTTTCTTCTGCTTTTCTAATCAATTAGCTTTAAGCGATACTATATTCAGTAATATTCTAAATTGATCAACAGCACAAAATAAATAAATAAATTACATTAAAAAAAATCCCCTGTGCCCCTTGGTTTCTGTGGCTGTTGGCTTGTGTCATATTTATAACGAGCCCCTCATTCCCCTTCCCTTGTTTGCTGAATATATATATATATATATATATATATATATATATATATATATATATATATATATATATATATATATATATATATATATAGGGGTTGCGAGACCATGAAGTACTTACCTGCTTACAGGAGTATATAGCGGAGTATACGCTTCGCTAAAGGAAACGTATTTATTCGACTCGACGCTTCGATCGGAAGCCCGATCTTCTTCAGGAGGGATTTTACTTTGTTAATGCATCCCCTTTTATGGGGGTGGGCACAGCACAGGTAAGTGAGAAACGCAAAGCACATACCAGAGAAATACACATACGCATCTGGACGTTGTATTTTCTTACTAAGTACCTGTTTATCGCAATCTTTATTTTTTGTGTGGGTCACACTCCCTCTCATTTTCTTTATGGGTACTTCTCTGCTATGTGCTTTGTGTTTCTCATGTGTTCTGTGCCCACCCCTATAAAAGGGGATGCATTAACAAAGTAAAATCACTCCTGAAGAAGATCGGTCTTCCGATCGAAACGTCGAGTCGAATAAATATGTTTCCTGTACCGAAGCGTATACTTCGCTATATATATATACATATATATATATATATATATATATATATATATATATATATATATATATATATATATATATATATATATATATATATATATATATATATATATATATATCGAAGTATACGCTTCGTTAAAGGAAACATTTATTCGACTCGACGTCGAATATACATATATATATGTATATATATAATGCAGCAAAAAAAAAGGGAAAATCTTGGCACGGTATGTAGTAGTAAGAACGTAGACCAACGTTTGAAACGCTTGAAACAATTTATTGACGTTTCGACCGTGGAACGGCCTTCGTCAGAATGTGTGGATCGAGAGGGATGGCACAATATATGTAGGTTAGAACAACGCACAGGATAACAGAGCCAAAAAATTCGATAAAAAAGCATCAGGCGCATGTCTACAGAACGATAAATGAATCACAGTGTCAATCACAAGACGATAAATGAACCACAATACACAACAGTTACTTTGCGAAATTTAGTCTATCTGCTGTGTTAGCTACATATAATAAACATGGCAATGTACTTTACTTATAATCAGTCCTACGATGACAAGTGACCATTTTGAACAGCGAGAATGAAGAAGGAAGAAGTTACACATGATCAATGAAACACATGGAGGCAATGAGCAGCATAATCAGTATAAAAAATATCTATTACTAAATCTAGAAAAGAAACTGATGACGAACCAGAATACACTGACCTAAAAGCGAAATATTTGGGCATTAAGAGTGTATGGAACTCAATTTTCCTGTGCTTTCATTTAAACCGGAAGACACTGTATTAAACTTATAGATAAGGTAAGACTCCCTAATTTCCCGGTCATGATTAGTTTTAAAGCCAGATTCTAGAATGGTAGCAGAAATCTGATCAAATGAGTGGCGGGTGAGTTGGACATGCCTTGATAGCGGTAAGTTCGGTAGGGCTTGAACGTGGGCTTTGTGATTGTTGAAGCGTAATCTAAACGGGGTTTCAGTCTGACCTATATATTGTAAATTACATACGGTACACTGCAGCAGGTAGATGACATTTGCAGTATCGCAGTTGAAATCACCGCGAATGCTTAAACGAAAGCGTGAACCGGTGCTATTGACGCTACAAGATGTGGTCATGTGCAGACATACTCTACAGCGACTCTTGTTACATGGATGGCAGCCTACGGGTTCGGGGGAGTTGGTCTTTGACGATGTTAGTATATCGCGTAGGTTTTTTGACCTTCTGTAAACTACTTTGGGTGCCTCTAAAAATATATTAAGGCGAAAGCCTTTAATGTCTCATCGTTGTAAGCAGCAGTTGTCGACAGAGAATGTCACGCTTTTCAGTTGGTCGAAACGGTCGTGACGTCACAGTGCGCCAATTTCAAACGGGGCCAATTGTACTTTGGCTAGTAACCATGCAACCAATTGAAGGGACCATATAGTGATGCTCCAAGTAAGTGGGACTGAGCTTAGTTAATTGCTTAATTACCCAATTAGCCTAATTAACTTCTCTAGTCAGGCCATATAAATAAATAAAACCTAGTAAGAAATTGGTCGAGCTCGGGAATCGAACCCCGGTCTTCGGAGTGCGAGACGAGCATGCTATCCACTCCGCCATGCCAGCTCGATGGTTCGGAATGAACAAAGGCACGTCTAGTGAATACGGTGTCTTCGCTCACTGCCATCCTCCTCCCTTCCCTTCCAGCGAGGTTTAGGTGTCCACCGAGATATGAGAGAGAAATACATTTCCTTTCCTCAAAAACCAGTTTACCGACGAGCGAGGCGTAGAACCGAATGGGCGATGGCGTTCTATGGACTCCCTGGCAGCGTTGCAAGACGTTCTCGCGTTTCACTCTTAGAGGCGAAGCTTAACATCTTAACCACACATCAGTGACCACACTTTAGGTCAGAAAAGTGCACCCCCCCCCCCTGAATTTTGACGGGTGTCCACCGAGATATGTGAGACAGTTACTGCGTAATTTTCTTTACTCAAATACAATTTTCATTTTCTTCATTACGGGCCATCTTCTTCTTTCACTCCCACTTCCTCCGTTCCTCTACGGTGCGGTTCAGGTGTCCACCGAGATGACAGAGATTTACTGCGCCATTTCCTTTCCTCAAAAACCGTTGCGTTGAAACGGCAAGGCATCGCACCGAACGGGTGGTGGTGTTCTGTGGACTCCCTGGCAGCGCTACAACACGCTGTCGCGTTCCACTCCTAAAGGCGAAGCTTAAGCTTAATTAGCAGTTAATTATTATTCAGGCATTAATCAGTAATTAACCATTAATTAGTGATTTGTCATCACTTAGTAATTAGTACTCATAAACCAACCAACCATCAATTACATGTGACGCCACTAGTGCCACAGAAGCACTGAAAGTGGTGCGGAAAACGCTTTCGTCTCTACGCACTTTAGACAGTCAAAGTGCCCCCTGAATTTTTTTCAGGCGATCACTTTGCATAAGAATGTTATAGTGCTTATTTAGGATTGTAGAAATTTTTGGAGCAGATGCAGAATGGGTCAAGACAAGATTAGTTTGAAAGTGCTGAACTGTTGGTTTATTTTTGGCAAGTACACTCGATCGGTGTAGTGTATCAGCCCGCTTAATGGCGTCATCTATCATTTGTGGTGGGTAATTCTGCTTAGTCGGCGAGTTACGAAGTGTAGCGCAGCTGCGTTCAAAATCGGATTGTTCCGAGCAGATGCGTTTGAAGTGGACCACTTGACTGTAGGGGATGCTGGTTTTAACATGCTTGACATGGCTACTGTCAAAGTGGAGGTACTGTTGGCGGTCAGTAGGTTTACGGTACACTGTTGTAGTTAAGCGGTCTTCGTGAAGTGAGACTGTGACGTCAAGAAAATTTATTGTAGATCTAGAATACGTATGGGAAAATGATATCGAAGGATAAATGCTGTTGAAATCGGCGATAAATGATAGGAGTTGGGCTTCGCCATGGGGCCAAATGAAAAATATATCATCGATGTAACGCCTATAGCAAAATGGTACTAAAGACCGGCTTTCCAAAAATTTGTCTTCAAGCATACCCATAAATATGTTTGCATAATTTGGGCCTATACGGGTACCCATTGAAGTACCACTCGTCTGGACATAATGTTTGCCTTCGAATTCAAAATTATTTAACTGCAATGTATGTTTCAATAAGGTGGCCAAAGTACACCTATCTACTGTTTTTTCTATCCTAGCTTCATTATAGGCAGTCACTACGGCCCGGATACCATCTTAATGCGGAATGTTCGTGTAGAGCGATGTGACGTCGAGCGTGACGAGCAATGATTCCGGAGGAATAATCAGGTCGATGACGTCAGAAAGGACGTCTTTTATGTAAGACGGAAATGTGGGCGGAATGTTATTAATGAGCGTGTCGACGTACCGGGACAGATTTTCCGTGACACAGCCGACACCGGAAACAATGGGCCTACCTGGCATCTTCTCTTTATGAATTTTAGGTAACAAGTAGAATCTACCGGCTACCGGGCTGAGGGGGACAATTGAGCCGGTAGATTCTACTTCTTACCTAAAATTCATAAAGAGAAGATTCCAGGTAGGCGCATTGTTTCCGGTGTCGGCTGTGTCACGGAAAATCTGTCCCGGTACGTCGACATGCTCATTAATAACATTCCGCCCACATTTCCGTCTTACATAAAAGACACAACGCACTTCCTTTCTGACGTCATCGACCTGATTATTCCTCCGGAATCATTGCTCGTCACGCTCGACGTCACATCGCTCTACACGAACATTCCGCATGAAGATGGTATCCGGGCCGTAGTGACTGCCTATAATGAAGCTAGCATAGAAAAAACAGTAGATAGTTGTACTTTGGCCACCTTATTGAAACTTATATTGCAGTTAAATAATTTTGAATTCGAAGGCAAACATTATGTCCAGACGAGTGGTACTTCAATGGGTACCCGTATAGGCCCAAATTATGCAAACATATCTATGGGTATGCTTGAAGACAAATTTTTGGAAAGCCGGTCTTTAGTACCATTTTGCTATAGGCGTTACATCGATAATATATTTTTCATTTGGCCCCATGGCGAAGCCCAACTCCTATCATTTATCGCCGATTTCAACAGCATGCATCCTTCGATATCATTTTCCCATACGTATTCTAGATCTACAATAAATTTTCTTGACGTCACAGTCTCACCTCACGAAGACCGCTTAACTACAACAACCGTAAACCTACTGACCGCCAACAGTACCTGCACTTTGACAGCAGCCATGTCAAGCATGTTAAAACCTGCATTCCCTACAGTCAAGTGGTCCGCTTCAAACGCATCTGCTCGGAACAATCCGATTTTGAACGCAGCTGCGCTACACTTCGTAACTAGCTGACTAAGCAGAATCACCCACCACAACTGATAGATGACGCCATTAAGCGGGCTGATACACTACACCGATCGAGTTTACTTGCCAAAGATAAACCAACAGTTCAGCACTTTCAAACTAATCTTGTCTTGACCCATTCTGCATCTGCTCCAAAAATTTCTGCAATCCAAAATAAGCACTATAACATTCTTATGCAAAGTGATCGCCTGAAGAATATATTTTTAGAGCCACTCAGAGTAGTTTACAGAAGGTCAAAAAACCTACGCGATATACTAACATCGTCAAAGACCAACTCCCCCGAACCCGTAGGCTGCCATCCATGTAACAAGAGTCGCTGTAGAGTATGTCTGCACATGACCACATCTTGTAGCGTCAATAGCACCGGTTCACGCTTTCGTTTAAGCATTCGCGGTGATTTCAACTGCGATACTGCAAATGTCATCTACCTGCTGCAGTGTACCGTATGTAATTTACAATATATAGGTCAGACTGAAACCCCGTTTAGATTACGCTTCAACAATCACAAAGCCCACGTTCAAGCCCTACCGAACTTACCGCTATCAAGGCATGTCCAACTCACCGGCCACTCATTTGATCAGATTTCTGCTACCATTCTAGAATCTGGCTTTAAAACTAATCATGACCGGGAAATTAGGGAGTCTTACCTTATCTATAAGTTTAATACAGTGTCTTCCGGTTTAAATGAAAGCACAGGAAAATTGAGTTCCATACCCTCTTAATGCCCAAATATTTCGCTTTTAGGTCAGTGTATTCTGGTTCGTCATCAGTTTCTTTTCTAGATTTAGTAATAGATATTTTTTATACTGATTATGCTGCTCATTGCCTCCATGTGTTTCATTGATCATGTGTAACTTCTTCCTTCTTCATTCTCGCTGTTCAAAATGGTCACTTGTCATCGTAGGACTGATTATAAGTAAAGTACATTGCCATGTTTATTATATGTAGCTAACACAGCAGGTAGACTAAATTTCGCAAAGTAACTGTTGTGTATTGTGGTTCATTTATCGTCTTGTGATTGACACTGTGATTCATTTATCGTTCTGTAGACATGCGCCTGATGCTTTTTTATCGAATTTTTTGGCTCTGTTATCCTGTGCTTTGTTCTTACCTACATATATTGTGCCATCCCTCTCGATCCACACATTCTGACGAAGGCCGTTCCACGGTCGAAACGTCAATAAATTGTTTCAAGCGTTTCAAACGTTCTTACTATATGTATATATATATATTGTAGGGTCTGCTCGCGGGCAGGTCAAATCTCGCGCCGCTCACCCTGCCCAAAGACCTGCCTCGAGTCACTGCCTGTGCGTCCCCGCGCAGAGGAATAGCCCACAATATATATATATATATATATATGCTTCTCTCTTCGCGTTATTCACCGTGAATCGTGTGAATTTTTTTGTCATTACGCTGGCTGCGCATTCACGCTGGCTTCACGACGTATTCAGCTGCTTTCTAGGGCTGTCGTACGGTCGTCGTTTTGCGCCTCCCGCATTGCGTGCGGACGACGGGACCGCACAGGCTAGACAACAGGCGTCCGGCCGGGCCGGCGTCCGCTCAGAAGTCGGTCGAACTTCAGACTTCTATGTGGGTGACTGGACTGCCATAAAGGCCGAATTGCAGCTATTGGCTGCTTTTTTTAGTGACGCCTCAGGCCCCTCCCTCTCGCTTTCGATGAAAAGTATCCACACACCATGTTTTCCATAGGGAGTTGTGATGAAACACGAAAGTTTTTATTTTATTGTATAGCGGTTTGCAGTCAATACTAGACAAATGCTTGGCAATGTGAAGCTCATCTTTAAGTTGAAATGGGATCGTGGTTTTCGTTGTCATCACAAAGATGCAGTCGCCTTGAAGCGCCTTCCGATCGAAATTTCCGGGGCCCTTCACTACGGCGTCCCTCATAGCCTGAGTCGCTTTGGGACGTTAAGCCCCCACAAACCAAACCATACATTTAATGCATTTAATAAGTCACTGTTGCCCTTGGTCACTGATGAATAAAACCCGATTCCCATAGCAGTCATCCATGAGCGTGACAACTCTAAATTTGCTAAATTATACTGACAAACGAAAACAGTCTACAATTTTTATATTATTTTTCTCTTTGACTCAAATCTGAAACTGAAATTTTACCTTGTAGTTTTCTCTATTCTGATTAATATATCACATTTTGTTTTGTGGCATTGAGCTCTTTTGTAAGAATTGTGCTTGAAAAAACACTGTAATTAATATTTCGTAAACACTTTGAGAGATGAATCGCATGGGTGTTATTTTTCGCTTTTTTTCGCATTGTTCTTTCATTACCTACCATTATAGCAATGCGTAACGTTCCCATACCTGCTTGTTTTTTTTTCTATTGCACAATAATATGGACACTTACATACTTTACTGCTTTCCGCTCTCCCTTTATGTAACGCCCCACCCACGCTCTTAAAGGGCAATAAATAATGATGATAGCGCAATGCTGAAGTAGTACGATAGCAATTCTATTGTGTAAGAAATGTATGTGATTCAGACAGTGTTCGACTTATCTACGAAATCCAAACAGCTCTAACAGGCAGAGCACTCTGCATATTAATGCTCCAGAA
Source organism: Amblyomma mixtum (assembly GCF_055824585.1). Taxonomy (NCBI): domain Eukaryota; kingdom Metazoa; phylum Arthropoda; class Arachnida; order Ixodida; family Ixodidae; genus Amblyomma; species Amblyomma mixtum. Next base: position 21,379,595 of record NC_143014.1, read on the forward strand.
ATGCATGCGACAATGGGCTCTGTACTTTTTACTGTGCCCAGTGTCTGATCAGGGAGTTTCTATGTTAGAGGTGTAATTAGACTGAAAAAGTTTCGTTCCCAGAAAAATTATCCATAGTTCGAGTGCATAATAACGGAGTCCATGCTAACGAGGCATGAGTGCATACATGAAATTTTAGTTAGGGATTTAGTTCTGATGCTGACACAAGAAAGTAATCTGTGATATTTAACTATGCGACGGAGAGGCAAATTTGTCTTGGCAAATTATGAAACCTGTATAGAATAATGTCTTGTGTGGCACAGAAGTTCGGTGGTTTCGATACAACAGTTGGCTTTACCTGAGATTACTTTTAACCAGAAGATTGCAAAATGAACCCTGTGGAGCTGCTAAAGCTACACTAGAAACATAGACGATGGGAAAGAACAAACAACACCACTGCAGGTGGTAGCGATACTTGCTATGCCGTCCTCGTTCCTTAGTGCAGCTTCAACATGCCACCTAACCACCAGTTTATCTGGCAGTTCACTCGGAGGAAGCCCTGCGAAACTTACACAAAGCTACATCAGGACAGGAAGCACGGTGTACATATTGTAAAGGGGCTGAATTCTGGGTGAAGACCAGAAGGAAGCGACAAGGCAGCGATCAAGGCGGCGTCAGCGCGACGTCGAGTTAGTTCAAAAAGGCGGTTCAGCTGGCACGTCTCGCGCATTGATAACAACCGTTTTTCCCATTTTCGGTGGTTGCCTCCACTAGGCCCGCGCTGGCCTCTTATATTACAATCACCCATTGAGGAGCCATCCTGGTGACTCAAGATGAACGCACAACCTGGGAGTCGTAGTAAGGATTTAGGCGGTTGGCTTGGACAATTTCACGCCAACCTCGAAGCAGATCTGATGAGGAGGTAAGCGGAGGGAGCGGTGCAGTTACCTTGTGAAGCCTGCGACAGATTGCTTCGCTGATAACCGACATGACAGCTCCGCTGTCAACAAGCTCGAAAACGGCGGTACCTTCGGCATGCACAGGCAGAATGTTGGCAGGGGAAAATGGTGGACTTGTAAAATTCGACGAAACCGCAGTGCTTGTCGCCGGCACTGCGGCTCTTAGTTTTCCGCAGCAATCGGCAGGGGTCCACAGACCATGGGAGAAAGTGATCGGCGGCGAGGCGAGGGTGACCGGCGGGTGGCATAAGAGTCACGATGCAAGCAGAGAAACGCCGGAGGAGGTTCAGAGAAGGCTGCCGCGGGAGAATCGTAGTCATATGGGTGTGCAGGAGCCCGAAAGTAAAGCATCGGACACCGCTGGCGGCACTGCCTGGCAACGTATCCTGGCAGATAACATGCGTAGCATAGAGGTCGGCTATCCAGTGTGCGCCGCGGGTTAGAGCGGGAGAGCGAAGCCGAGGCACCAGTCAAGGAGATGGCAGTGGCAGTGCAGTGAAGGTAGGGGGAGGAGAAGAATAGGCGTTGGCACCGATGGGAGGGCACCGCGGTTGTGCCAGAGCTTCTGCGTACGTGAGCGGCACGCTCACCTGCGTGACAGCCGAAGTAGATGGAAGAGCTTCAGTGATCTGCTCTTGGATGACACGATGGATTGACGAAGCAACTGGACGTGAGGGCTGGGAGATGGACGGAAAGACGGATATTTGGTGGACAGCCTCATCACGAATGAAATCCTTCAGTTCAGTTATCAATGACGGCTGGTCGAGGCCGCCAAATGACAAACCAGGAAGGGCCTCCACAGGGTAGAAGGACGGCGGGTGGAAGCGTGTTGCCGACGGCGTTCGTCACAGCTGAGGCAAAGTGGTATCACCTCGGCAACGGTCTGAGGATTTTTCGCCATCATCATCTGGAAGGCGACATACTCGGCGCCCTTCATGCTGTGGTGAATTCTGTCTGCTTGAGACGGTTGAAGAGGTCCACTATGTCCACACTGTAATGAGTGAATGTCTCGCCGGTTTGCTGGGCACGACCACGGAGCCGTTGTTCGGCGCGAAGCTTGCGACCGGCAGGCCAGCCGAATGCTGCAAAGGCAGTTATAAACGCCGACCAAGTCGGAAGGATCGCTTTATGGTTCCTGAACCATTAAAGGGCAACATCTGCAAGGTAGAAGACGGCGGTCGACAGTTTGACGGTGTCGTCCCAGTTCTTATAGAGGCTGACGCGGTCATACATGGAGAGCCAGTCACCGACGTTTTTATAGGTGTGACCGCGGAAAAGAGGGGGATCACATTGCCGAGTAGTATCGGAACAGGTGACGGTAGCGGAAAGGTTGGGCAGATCTGGCTGGGTCCGTCGGGCATAGTGGACGTCGGCGGCAGGGTTCTGCTACGAAGCTTCAGGATGGGGATCCAGTCGCACCTACACCAAATATAAAGGGGCTAGGGAGTTCAGATTGAAGGCGCAGAAGGCAGCAGCAGGACAACGATCAAGGCGGCGTCAGCGCGACGTCGAGCAAAAAGCCGGTTCAGCAGGCAGGTCTCGCGCATTGGTCACAACCGTCTTTCTCCTCTTCGGCGGTTGCCTGCACTGTGCCCGCGCTGGACTGCTATATTACAATATATTACAATATATTGTAAAGGTGCGTCTTCAAAGCGCAGGTCGGAGGCCGTTTATCGAAGAGCGTCACGACAGGCACACTCCCAGGAGTCACTCAGGAACCAGCACCGCACTTCGTCGACCTCTTCGTCCCACCGCTCGAACGGCTGCCGGTCGTTCCCATTACAGTTACCTCCCCGCCGAAAAAGCAGCCATGGTCGGGTCATAGTAGGGCTTAAGACGCTCGACGTGTACAGTTTAACGCCCTCGACGACGATGATCCGGAGAGGGATCAAAGGGCTCAACTATGTAATTCACGGGAGAAGTTTGTTGTAGAACGCGTTAAGGGCCGTGATAGCGGGAAAGCAGTTTCGCGTTGAGGCCGGGCATGGAGGACGGCACCCAGAGCTAAACGAGTGCGCCGGAGGGATAGGACGCGGGAGGGTCCGAGTAGTCCCGACGGTACCGCTGCAGCTGTGTGGTGAAAGAGCGTGCAAGTTGTCGATCGGCAAACATAGCTTCGGAAAGGGATGTGGTCTCGGAAGGCTCCGGGCGATAGGAAAGGATTGTGTCCATGGTGGGCTAACGACCATATAAGAGGAAGAAATGAGAGTATCCCGTCGTTGTCTACGTAGCCGTATTATACACGTAGTTTACGAGAGGAAGTACTTTGTCCCAGTTGGAGTGGGCGGTATCAACGTACGTACATGGCGAGCATGTCACTGAGTGCCCTTACAAAAATGAGCGTTGAGTTTCTGGTGTCATGTTCATGCCTTCCTTGTGACACATTAGAAAGTCACCGCGAAGGCAGGTATTCATGTCTTTCGACAATGAAAACTCAGCAGAGACTCTTTGGCGTTAAAACAGAAGATTTCCTGATGTCATCGGCCATCACCCACTCAAGTGAGTTTTCTCGTCGTTAACCCCCATGCAGAATTATAGCACAACATATTAGATGTTATTTCACACGAATTTCTCTCATGCCATTGCCTGCGTGGTACGCACAAAGGCATCCATTAAATAAATGCAACAAGCGCCGGAGGCACTTGGGAAGAGGGGGGCGGGGGGGGGGGTCTGTAATTTACGCTTTTATGACAGTGTCGACAGCCTGCAAAGAGAGAGGTTGTTTACCAGTGAAGATTTTCTTGAAAAAAAAACAGTATGCTTCTCGACAGCTAGCCATTGAAACATTCCACGGAAAATTGGATTTTTTTGTGTTCGTTAGTGTCCAGATTAGTCGTCGTTACCTCTGATAATTATTCAATGCGATGAATGTATCGCGCGGTGACGCTAATATGAGTGACCAAAAAACGTGCTACCAGTAGGAGTGAAAGGAAGAACTTTTTTTTTGTCTGCAAAGTGTAAAATATAGGCTTGAAGGCACTGATACAGCAACGAACAATGTAATATCAAAGGCTCGCTCAGTCGCAGGCTCCATATAGTGCGTCACGTTGCAAGCGTAAGCACGCTGTTTTGCAGAAAGGAACGCAACAAGAAAAGAACCCGTGACAAGCATGCGATGTACCAGTGTACAAGATAAAAAAGAAGACAGCGCAGTCTCTCGATCTTCAGTCACCTCATCATATGTGTTTACATTATTCAAACATTTGGATGGATTGGAAAGATGTGTGTCGCTAACATGCTCGCAGGTTTTGAAGCTACCTAGCGCATTATTCCACGCAGTAATCTGTGGCCCGGAGTGCAGTTTTGCACAACGCTGTGGTCTGTGCCAAGGATTAGGAGCGCTAAGACAGTAAAACGGACAACTGTCGTTCTGAGACTTGTAGTTTCCCAAGCGGTTTGATACGGCCGATGCGCTGTATGTCAAGGCTCGGAATACGTTGGCACCCGCAAGAGGCCTGAAAGGTCCTTCTGAACAACGTTGTTTTCCCGTGCGTGCATGTAAGATGCTGGTGCTACATTTACACGCAATGGAAAGAACAGGAAACAACTGTGGCTCCACATATCAGGCCACATAAGTTGACTAGTTAACTGGCCATCTAGCATCCGCGCCTCCAGAACGAAAACCGCCGGACCCGGGCCCCCCCGTGAGTGCTACAGAGACTGCTGTGCTTGCTGCACAGGAACACCTCGTCGCCACAGGTCAACGTCCGGATATGCCTCCTGTGGAGTCATTCGAGGCGATACAGCCAGTGAATGCTCGCCGATCCTCCTCTGTTGCTGATTCTGCTTCGTCGTTGGAGGGTAAGGGTGAGCCGTGTGTGGCGTCGATCTCTGGCGTGTCCGGTTCTCTGTCGGCTGTCAGTGTGGCAGCGAGTGATGTGCTCCCCTCGGGTTCGTGGGCCGAGGCCTTGGCTGTCTCAGAGGAAGACATGGACAGCACCGCACCTTTGAAACGTCCAGCAGATGCTGACGAGGTGTGTATCGATGGCGCTAACCACAAGGCACAATGTGTAGAGGCCACGGGAAGGGTGGCGTTAAAGAGGAGGGCGACGTCTGCCCGAGAGGCCGCCAATTTGGAGGCGGGCCACCCCATTCCAGGGGATGGCGTTTGTTAAGGCTGGCACCAAAAATGGCGTGCGTCGCAGCATATCAAGTCGCTACCCTTAACGTTAGGGGTATGCGTAATCGTAGGAGGCAACAGCAGGTACGGCATCTCTTAAAGAAATGGAGTGTGTGTGTAGCCGCTATCCAGGAAACCAAGTTGTCCTCTGATGAAGAGACAGCAGCTGCTCTCGAGCCTTTTTTGTCGGAATACAACATTATTGTTAGCCACGCGAGAGGCTTATCCGGAGGTTGTATGCTATTCCTGGCGAACACGCTAGAGATGACAGCCATGTCTTATTGCATAGATGACGAGGGGCGACTTATATGCTGTGATCTCACAATTTCAGGTGTACAGTGGCGGATTATTTGTGTTTACGCCCCCACAAAGCAGTGCGATAGAAGGCTTTTTTTTCTGTCATTAGTTGAACATTTGTGCACGGACCGCAAAATTATATTGCTGGGAGATTTTAATTGCGTTTGTAGGGATGAGGACCGATCAGTGGTATGTAAGAGATACGACCCTAGTGCTGCATTACTTACCGACTTGGTTTCTGAATATAGTCTTGTGGATGTGGGACAGGAAAAAGGCGACAGTATACATTTCACTCATTTTCAGTTTTCCTCTAATGCTCGCCTTGACAGAATTTACGTTTCTGTAGACGCGTTAGCAAGTGTGTTTGGCTACTGGGTGCGGCCCTTCTTCTTCAGTGACCACTGTATGGTGTCTCTTCAGATAGGGAGGTACACTCGGCATGTACAGTGGTGAGCAGCCTTGTCTAGAGCGCTTGAGCAGTGCGCACTTGGTAATAAAAACCGAAATTAGAGAGCAGCCCCTCATTACAGGGCAAAGTTTTCGTGCCTGCTTTGTTTACGAGGCTATCTGGCGCTACTTCCGTGCAAGCGTTGCAGCTGGACCCTAGAGGCTGCCACAAAATCTGGATTTGTTTGCAAGGAAGTGCACCGCCCGAGCGCTCTAGACAAGGCTGCTCACCACTGTACTTCACCCTCGATGGGAGTTGTGGAAGATGAATAACTGTCTGCTCTCAGACGAAATCTTTCAGCGTGCTGTACCTACTTGTTTGAAGGACGTATGGTCACGCCGTAATCTGTCCGTTTTTCAAAAGTGGGACTTGTTTAAACAGGAGATCAAAAACTTGGCAATTGAGGCCTCAGCAAGAATCGCTTTCCTGAAGAGACACCACCTTCGTGAGCTTGGGCGCACCCTAACGGAGCTACATGAGCTAGAGAGGGCAAGCCCGGGTGCCTATCTCGAAGAGATTAATAACGTAAAAGCAGAGCTTCAACAATTTGCGACAGAAAGATATTAGGGGGCCTTGATACGATCCAGGTCCCGAAGGTTTCTTGACGAGAAACCTTCTCGTCGGGCCCTGAGTGATGAAAGAGAGAATGCTCTTGCGAAGGAAGTATTGGAAATTCAGTATGGTGTTTCCACATACAGCGATGCGCCTGGTATTCTTGCTGCTTTCTTCGACTATTATCGGAAGCTCTTTGGCCGTTGCGAAGATCCAAATCAGGGTTTCGATTACAGTTCCTTACTCGGAAACTTCCCTCGACTTGACGATGAGAAGTGTGCCTTAGTGAAGGGACCTATCACTTTGGATGAAATTCAATCAGCCATTTCTGCCCTGCAGAGACAGAAATCTCCTGGGCCAGATGGTATTACTAGCGAATTCTATAAAACATTTTCGCCTTGCCTAGTGCCTGTTTTGATGGAAGTTTTCCAAGCATCTTATGATGTGGGTGTCCTGCCTCCCACTTTCTATTCTGGGCACACGATATTAATTCCCAAAACCAAAGATACTAATCGGTTGAAAACTGTTGAGGGATATCGTCCAATTTCCCTCTGCAATGTTGATTACAAAATTTTTGCCAAGGTTCTTAGCAGTCGTCTGCAGCTCGTCATTATGGACTTGATAGGTTCGCATCAGGTCTGTGGTATTAGAGGCCGCAGTATTCAAACACATATCCATATTGCACGTTCAGTATTAGAGACAGTATCAGATGAGACAGGCCAAGTAGCTCTGGTTCAAATTGACTTGGCGAAGGCGTTTGATAAAGTTCGGCACGATTTCTTGTTCGCGGTCTTGGAGTATGCAAATATTGGTCACGTCTTGCTCAAAGGCATAAGGCTGTGCTATAAGAACTCCTATACAAGGGTTATTGTTAATCAGGAGCTAACGAAACCAATACCACTAGAAGCATCTGTTCGTCAAGGATGTCCACTGTCTCCATTGTTGTTTGCCCTATATCTGGAACCCCTCTGTCTCAGTATAATTAACAGCGCAGCTATCCGCGGTTTCTCTCTGGCTCAATGTGAAGTTAAAGTTTTAGCCTACGCTGATGATGTCGCGCTGATGATCAGGCGCGGCTCTTAATTTAGAGAAATCCAAAGGCTTTTGGTTGGGTTATTGGGGAACTAGGCCAAGCCAGTTCGGTGGCATATGCTGGAACTGTAGGCCTCTTGAGTACCTAGGCGTTCGGCTGCCCCGAGTTCGCAAAAGTACAGCCTACTGGGATTCACAAATTGTAACTCTACGACGGCAAACACAGGCTTGGATGGGTAGGGAACTCTCAGTGTTTGCGAGGGCACAGGTCTGTAACATATTTTTGTTTGCAAAGCTCGCGTGTGTCCTTCAAGTCCTGCATTGTGCGAGGAGGAAGGTGCAAGCAATACACAGAATATTTGCAACATTCGTTTGGCGCTCTCAGTGGGAGCCCATGAGGCGTGACAACTTGTTCCTTCCTTTAGAGGGTGGTGGAGTGGGCCTTGTTCACCTGTTCGTGCATCAACTTGTTTCCCGTTTTTTCTTTTTCAAATCGGCAAACCACCCGTTTCTGGTAGCCGTGCTCATTAGGCGGCTTAGTTTTCATTTGCCTTACTTATTCGCACCGACTGTGCAGACTCGTGAGGGGACTTTATGGGGATTCCTTAAGGAGGTTTCTGACACTTTCAATTTCCTCACTGTGCGCTTCTCTTTAGATTACCTGTATAGCCTCTCGAGAAAACAGATGATCCAGGCTCTCACTGAGTCTTTGTTCCCTAGACCATTGTATCGGCAGCCTTATCTGGGGTCTTTGGACATCAGTGTTCTAAAGCGTGTTAGGCGGATGTGCATTCAGGCAGCCGCTAAAACGTTCTTTTTCAAACTACACGCAGCGACGCTGCCTGTCAAGACATTTCTTAATGACAAGGGGATGTTTGTACCCTGGAATGTGAATTGCCGTCTGTGTAACGTGCCTGAGACAATTGATCATTGTTTCATCCTGTGCCGTGATGCCATGTTCTTTTGGGACATACTACAACGAACTCTTAAGAAGGACATTGAAATTACACCATACACTATTAGATTTCTGCCTGACAAAAACTCTGTTGTGCCTTATGATCTGTTTATGTTGATGGGACTATTCAGTCTTTGGAAAAGCCGTATGATGGACAGACACGCCGAGCCACCAAGATCGTCCAAATCTGTGTTTCGTGAACAGTGTGCTTTGGTGAGGAGTGTATATGCTGCACGTGAAGAACCTCCACGCTGGCTGCCGTGCCTAGATGCATGTGTGTGCCTCCCTGAATTTTGATGTTTTGATGGGGATGTAGTGTTGAGTTAGGGCTATGGCGGGCTCCTATTAAGCAGCCCGGTAACTTGAGACGCGAACCAGTCTGATTGAAGTTTTTCTCCTTTCTACGGAAGTTCTTCCATGCAATAAAGAAAAAAAAAACTGGTGGCGTGGTGTAGTGGTTAGCGTGGTAATATAGAGTGTCTAAGGTCGGCGGTTCGAACTCCTGCACGTCGGCAGTTTTTTTTTCTCTTTTTCTTGTTTTTGCTCTACTTTTTTGTTTTGTCTGTTATTTTGCATTACTGATCACCACAATTGGATCAGGTTTTGCAACGGCAGGTAGCACATGAGAGAGTCAGGACAAAAACATCAGAAAAGCATACATTAAGAACACACTAGAACCACGGTGGCCAATTCGTTTTTGAAAGCCATTAGGAATTCATTAGGAAAATCACCAGAAAGTCATGAGAAAGGCATAAGATCCTAATGTCAAAAGTCACTAGACTTTCTAAAGAAAGTCATTAGAATTTTTCTCAAGGGTGTGCGGTTGAACCGCTCAGTCATGCCATTGGTTTTGGGGTGATATGCGCTGGTACAGCGATGAACGATTTTGCATTAGTTTAGCAGCGCCGCGACGGCTTCCGATAGAAAAACACGGCCGCGGTAACTGAGGAGTTCTTTCGGGGCGCCGTGCTGAAGAACCCCAAACCGACCTCCCAAAAAAACTCCGCAGTTTTATAGGCTTGTGTTCCTTCTTCCGCCGCTTCACCCGGAATTTCTCCTATATCATCGCTCCTTTAACACAGCTTCTTGCCGGCAGTTCAAATCTCTCGTCTTGGTCACCCGCCTGCGATGCCGCATTCAACACTTTACGTCGCCTCCTGGTATCCCCCCCAATGGTCCGCCATTTCGATCCCGACTGTCCGACTGAAATTCACACTGACGCGAGCGGTGTGGGCGTGGGCGGAGTTCTTGCCCTATGGAAGTCTGGGTATCCGGAATACGTTTTCGCTTACGCCAGCCGTGCCCTCCCCAAGGCGGAATCCAACTCTTCTCTCACAGAAAAAGAATGTCTCGCCGTCATTTCGGCGATTGCCAAGTTCCGCCCTTACGTCTACGGCCGGCCGTTCTGTGTCGTCACTGACCATCATGCTCGCTGCTGGCTGACCTGCCTCAAGGATACCTATGGCCGACTTGCCCGCTGGGCTCCACCTCTTCGCCCCACCGCTCGAACGGCTGCCGGTCGTTCCCATTACAATATATATATATATATATATATATATATATATATATATATATATATATATATATATATATATATATATTAATATATTTATTTTGTGGGGTTGATCAATTTAGAATATTACTGAATATGTTATCGCTTAAAGCTAATTGATAGAAAAGCAGAAGAAAAAAAAAATATAATATATATATTATAAAAAAGAAAATATATATATATATATATATCCGGGAGTGGTATTCCCGAAATTGTTGGCAAAAGAAACCTTAAAAGAACAGTCGCGTTTGTGGTAATCCTGTACTTAAACTAGTAACCTGGATCATTGGAACCCCTACTGAATACAATACCGGGTGTTTTTTTTTAGAAGGTCCAAAATTTTTAAAGATAGGTAAATTCCTTTAGATTTATTTTAACCCTGGAGCTATACTGAGGGCTACGGCGGACACCAGGTAAGAGGCAAACTACTTTAATTAGTTCGCTGATTAACTGAATACGTTAATTAACTTTTATCATTTTTATTTTAGGGGATATGTTGTATTAGCAGAATTGGAGATGGTCTTCCAAACAGTCCAGCCAAGAAAAAAGATTTTCATGAAAAAATTTTTTGCGCGCGTAACGAAGCGAGAAAAAGTCACCCTGGTAGGCAGCTTCACACTGTAACACAGCGTCTGTGAGCGCCTGGGACGTAGCTCGCTCCGCCAGGCACTTTGTGTCAATGCGTTTTTGTTCCAGCGCGGCATTCCGTGAGGCCGCGGAGCGAAGCGAGATAAGCAGCGATAGCGCAGGCCGCCATTCTGGGACGCGTGACGCAAAGCGCAGGGCGGAGTGAACTACGTCAGAGGGGCTCCCGCCGCTGGGTTACGGTGTGAAGATGCCTACCAGGGTGACTTTTTCGCGCCTCTTAACGTGCGTGAAAATTTTTTAATTAAAATTGTTTTTTCTCGGTTGGACTGTTTAGAGGACGATCTCCAATTCTGCGAATACAACATATCCCCTAAAACAAAAATCAGAAAAGTTAATTAACATATTTAGTTAATCAGCGAACTAATTAAAGCAGTTTTCCTCTTGCCTGGCGCCCGCCGTAGCCTCCAGTATAGCCCCAGTGCTAAAATAAATGTAAAGCAATTTACCTTTCGTTTTAAATTTTGGACCTTTTAAAAAAAACACCCGGTATTATAGTACATGCAGTGTAGATAGTTTCCCGCCTCATCATAGCGTGGTCCATGTCTGTCTCCACAGTCATCACTTCGCACATATGACCCTATTTCTGCGATTTTCATATCCTACAAATCAGAAAACTGTCTATGCTTTGCAAAAAGACAAATCCGTGCGGTAACCAAGAGAGAAAAGGATGTGTAATTGACCATCAGAAACGATTTGTCACTTGTGAGGAGGGTGTTGTCTACCGTGTATCGTTGTCTTGTGGCCATGAGTATATTGGACAGACACGGAGATGTGTAAATAGCAGGTTAAAGGAACATGACTACAATGTTAATGAGAGCAAATTAGGTCACCTAAGTTAGCACTGTCACCACTGCAAGATCCATTCTAAGAAACGCAGCCGTCCATAGCTGTGAGTGCCCCTGTTTGGAAGGAGCCAAATTATCAACCGCCACAAAGATAAGCATGTTAGATTTCTGAGGCTCTGAATATTTCAGGTGCAGGTAACAAGTGTGTGAGCGTGGCATCACTGACACTATCAGCTGATTTGATCGCTCTTTCCTATTTCATGCTGAGGTTCATGTATTTGTATGTGGCAATGGCAAGAAATAAACAGTTCACAGCCCTCGTGTCGTTCTGTGTTCCTCCTTTTGTCCTGTCTTATTAGGCGCTGCTCTAATATTATGGATCACCAAATCGCCCAACAAGCAACACTTCCACAATATAAGATCATCGTATCCTATTCTCCTCACTATGCGAAGTAATTTTCGTGCCTAAGCCAAGATTGTCACCATGGAAACCCTCGAAATTGGTTCTTGCATTTCCTCCTTCTTTAAACCAGTTTACTGGCTCCAGCATATCGTTATGTTTAATTAATGAAGATGGCATGCCTAGACTTTTATGCAATACTAAGCGCCCACTTTGTTTTGTATTCACAAGGACATTTGAGAATACTTTTTAGTTCACAGATTATACACTAGCCTGCTTTCTACAAGTCAACAGTCAATGGCCGTCAGCAGAACTCACCACGCTTGGTTTCAGTGGTGCATTTTGGTTTGCACAATTGCAATGTGAGCTCAGGAAGGACTGTTGAAAGAAAACTGATGGCCCGCTGTCACTGTTAAAAAAAAATAAACGTGCACTTTAGTCCAGTGATGCACGTCTCGGCGCCTTTGAAGGAACACAGCGCTATTTCCATTTTCGCTTCTCTAATGGCCTAAAAAGCACGAAAAATATAAATTGCGTTGTTATACTGCTCTGTGAAACGCTGAACTGCGGAAATTTTATCTGATTTTGCGTGTTACAAATGGTCGGAAACGTAACAGTTTTCTCATGTCCATTTACATTCGTATTTTACAGCAATGTGCTAAAATGCGAAATTTTAATGCATGCCAGACACACACCTTATTACATTGAATGAATACGCATATGTCTTTTGCAATAATAGCCAGTAGGGAGCCAGGGAGGAGGACTATTTACATATTTCAGTGACATATGGTATACATGCCTAAGGAAAGTTTACAGATACAATTAATATTTTCTTTTTCAATAATCTAAAAACACTAATGTTCGAGATTAGTGTTTATGACACTAAAATCAAGTCAGTTACTTACAGGGGCCGTGTCAGTTGCTTAGATTAACTGACTAAAATTATAAGCACGTAATCTCAGCTGTTTGAAAAATGTGATTATCCCGGTTCTAATCACTGACGCTTGTTCTTCTAGTCATTGTGCTTGACCCCGAGAATTCGCAGTTAAGAATTGTGCCGTCGTTTTGAAATTGTTATTTCACGATTGGCGGCAGCGGAACTTTGAATGGAGACACACTTCGCTTTTGGGACGGCAATCATAGGCCGTTATGAGAACAGTTATGTATATGCGCGGGGACCGGTGGCTATGGAACGAGAAGGTGTATGCAATCGCGATGTGGCGCGTTTTTCAGTTTCTCGAATAGAAATGGTCCAGGTACGTATCGTTTTCCTCAAAATTGCTTCAGATGTACAGCCTTGCATGGGATGTTGCAAAGTTTGTCGCGATTTGGTTGTCGGCTGTCAGGATCGGCCGCACCGAGATTCAACGCCACCACAACCGACTATGATATTACCTTCGACGAAGAATCCCACAGGAAAAAAAAAAATCGTTGACGGAACGGATGCCTCGAGCAAGCCACAATAAATGCGCGTAATGTCTGCCGTGAAATACCTGTGTGCCTTGCTACAAACAGATGCCTGTACTGTCGCACGCCATTAGATGCGGAGTACTACCGGGCGCGCCAATCGGAAGCAGCAAGCGATCGTGAAACAATCCTTCCGCGCGATACGCGTATGCGGGCTGAAAACGTCCGACCCGTAAACTCGCAGACCTGCTCAAAGAGCACTCGAACAACAGTGTTCATCCAATTATTTTGCCGTGCCCGGAGCATTCCACTTATGCCATGAGCGGAGCAAGGACGCAGGGAAACGGAAGCCATTATACGGCGAGTTCAAAGAAAAAAGTGGCGCCGTTCGTTTAGGGATATCCAAGCCTCATAGAAGCCAGCACAGGCATCGATGGCGCGCATCTCCTAGAAGCGAGCGGATATTCAGGTGGCTGGTGATATTTGAACGAACGGAGGCGATGTTTCATTCATAATAAAACGTTGAAGATGTCTGCGGCAACCCGCATTGGGAGAGTGCGATAGCATTGATGCCTCCTTCACACTCGTCGCCTCTCTTTGCTTCACTTTAGAAAGAATAAAACTCGTATAGAGCTGTAGAAGTTAATATATAAGCGCAAGGTAGCCGACATCAGGAAGTTTAACATAGAGAAAATCGAGCATGCTATGTCTTTCCTTTTCTGTCGACCTTGTCCTTTTGAGCGCTTTCACTGTCAAGATGCTCTAAAGAGCGGAGGTAGCCTAGAAGCAGTGAAAAGAAAACTAGGCATAGGTAAAAACCACATGTATGCGATAACAGACAAAGAGGGCACTGTTATTAGCAATATGGATAAGATAGTTAAAGTAGCCGAAGAGTTTTACACAAATCTATACAGTAGCGATTGCAATCAGAATGTAACTGAGAGAGGCAGTGGAGCACAGCAATGGGACATCCCGCCAGTAACGAGGGAGGAAGTGAAGAAAGCCTTAGGAACAATGCAAAAGGGGAAAGCAGCTGGTGAGGATCAGATAACAGCAGATTTGTTGAAGGATGGAGGAGAGATTGTGCTCGAAAAACTAGCCGCGCAATGCCTTGTGATCTCGAGCGTACCTAGAGCCTGGAAAAACGCTAACATTATCTTAATTAATAAGAAAGCAGACGTCAAGTACTTAACAATTACAGACCGATCAGCTTATTGTCTGTTGCCTACAAGGTATTTACTAAGCTAACCGCTAATAGGGACAGGACAACCTTAGACTTCAGTCAAACAAATGATCAGGCAGGCTTTTGTAAAGGATACTCGACAATAGTCCATATTCACGCTATCAATCAGGTGATAGAGATATGCGCACAATGTAACCAGCCCCCTATATATCGCGTTCATTGCTTACGAGAAAGAATTCAACTCAGTAGAAACCTCAGCAGTCATGCAGGAATAGCGGAATCAGGGTGTAGAAGAGTATTATGTTAAAATATCGGAATATATTTATAACGATTGCACAGCTACCTTAGTTATCTATAAAGTCAGCAATATAATTCAATAAGGAAAGGTGTCCGGCAGGGAGACACGATCTCGCCTATGCTATTCACTGCCTGTTTATAGGAGGTATTCCGGGGCCGGAAATGGGAACAGTTGGGGATAAGAGTTAATGGAGAATACCTCTTGCTAAGTCACTCAGGACATGAACTGCAAAGCATGATCAATGAAGTAGACAGGCAGAGCAGAACGATGGGGCTAAAAATTAACTTGCAGAAAACCAATGTAATATTCAACAGTCTGGCAAGAGAACAGCAGTTCGCAATTGATGGCGCGGTGCTGGAAGTAGTAAGAAAATATGTCTATTTAGGGCAAGTAGTGACAGCTGATCCGGATCATGAGAGGGAAATAACTAGAAGAATAAGAATGGGGTGGAGCGCATATGGCAGGTTCTCTGAGATCATGGATGGCAGTTTACCAATATCCCTCAAAAGAAAAGCATAAAACAGCTGTATCCTACCGGTACTCACCTATGGGGCAGAAACGTGGAGGCTAACAAAGAGGGTTCAGCTTAAGTTAAGGACAACGCAGTGAGGTACGGAAAGAAAAATGATAGGTGTAACGTTAAGAGAGCGGAAGCGGGTGGAGTGGGTGAGATAACAAACGCGGGTTAATGACATCCTAGTCGAAATCAAGAGGAAGAAGTGCGCTTGGGCAGGGCATGTAACGCGAAGGCAAGATAACCGCTGGTCCTTAAGGGTGACGGAGTGGATTCCAAAAGAAGGCAAGCGTAGCAGGGTGCGGCAGAAAGTTAGGTGGGTGGATGAGATTCAGAAATTTGCGGGAATACGGTGGCCGCAACTGGCGAAGGACAAGGTTAATTGGAGAGACATGAGAGAGGCCTTTGCCCTGCAGTGGGCGTAGTCAGGCTGATGATGACGATGATGACGATGATGATGAGACTGTTTGCCTCTCTATTTGCCTCCTTTTTCTCTTTTGGGTGTTTGCTTCTCTTGTTACTTCTTCCAGTTTTGACGTCTACCGCTATTTTCACGTCCCCGCACTGTATGCACGTCCGAGGCTATTTTGAGGTCTAAACGACCTTTTGGCCCCAAGTAATTACTCCAGATCAATGAAATGTAGTGTATAACGACATTTTATCATCCTCTGTCGCATGGTTCTGTTTTTTTTCCGCAATTTTGACGTTTAGTATTGTTTTCAAGTTTTCGCACTATATCGATGTCCGATACTATTTTAGCATATGAGTGACATTTTTGGCTGTAATTAATTAACTAATTACTCCAAATCTACCAAATCTTGAAGTGCATCATCCTCACATCATCTTCTATCACACGCAAACATTCTGTTTCGTTTAACTCTCACACGAACGGAGAAATCGCCGCCGACATGTTTTGCGGACACGAAATCGTCGACATAGCCAAGTAATGCCTTCGCATTAATAAAAAGCGGAAACTTTGCTTGACGTTTGCAGATAGCCATGGAGGAGTCACGCGCAGCAACCAGTGCTTCGGCTGTGTATCGTAGACGGCCGATTCTCGAGAACGTCGACAAGGCGCGTTGGCGAAGGATAGAGCGACGAGACGTTAAACCACAGCAAACCGTGTCTTCCGCACTGTAAACTAGGCGTGGCCGGGTTGAACCCCAGCCATTTTTTTCTCCTCTTTCGAGGCCGCAAGCTTGCTCAACAGATGAGTCACCGTCTCGTGACAATGTTTTAGGAGGGCACAGGAACTCTATGAACACACAGTGAATGCGGCGTGGTAGCTCGGGTAGCTGGAACGGTCAGCTGAGCACGGTAATTGCGGCGCGTACGCGGATATGGGAGCCCTCGTTGATGGCCGGATCGCTGGGTCTGCGGCCCTCCTTGAGCTGAGATAAGCGCGGTCGTTGTGTCGAAAAGACAGCTAGGACCCGGCGAGAAGCCCTCGGTGCTCTGCCCGCGCGAGTAATTACGGGCCACTGTGAATGACACGAGGGCTTCACCAGATGTGTCTCGGAGGCGCCCCGCACAATCAATGCAGGGCTCATTTTAAGCTGTGCTGCTGCCCCCGCCGTCTTTCGCTCCTGTGTCTGGGCGCCGTACGTTCAGCCCTGCAGACGTGCACTTGCAGAAAAAAAGAAAAGCAAGACGGATATTTATATACGCATTTATAGGCGCCAAATTATAAGAAATCTGCGCGCTGTGCGAAAGCATAAAAGTTTCGGAATTTCGGCTGTCTCGTTAACGTCATCAAAAAGGGTATTTCTCTCAACCTTTAGTCATTATGAAAATAAATTTTCTGATTAACTGAAAAATTCAGCGCTTAATAAATTTCTCTAGAGGAGCAACCAGCCAGAGAACAGTACTCATCCCCGCGTAAGCATTGTTAAACATTTAGGGTCACGAAATTCCATCTCCGTTTCTTTTTCTCTGTGCTTGATAGCGTTCTAGGCGAAGAAGGTCTGGAAAGCTTGCGGTAATTTGAATCAATACTTCAGGCTTGTGGCAGAAATGGCAGGAACTCAACACGATATCACGTGCGCACTAAAAACATCTTTACCTGCTTTCGCATATCTCCCAAGGCCCACTGATGAAGATCTGGACAGGTTAGTGCACAGCTTCCGGTGGAAAAAGGCCGCTTCACTGCTACCACGGAATATTCATGCCCTTGCAAACATTCTGCTCTTTCGATCAATGGGTTTTAGGAAAAGGCTGTAATATGATTTGAAAACTTATATAAGCCACTATTCAAGAGAGGGCGCATTGCGAACTATTCGCCAATTCGCCTGTTATAAATTCTATCATAAATGGTGGAAAAATTCTTGAGACGAGATGTCCGTGGGGTATAGCTTCTTGTTTTCTGCGTGGCTGTCTCGATTTTCTCACGTAAACATCACACGGTTCAACTGCACCATCGCTCAGAGCAGGGACGTTGGAGGCGTGGGAATGAAATGCACCCACTGTTGCGCCGGCCAGCCGGATGCCAAGGCGCTGAGGAGACTAAGCAGGCACGTATCAAAATGAACACTGGTTAAAGCAGTGTTCTTTGTAGTGCGCGCCTCCCTCCCCCACCCTTTCCTTCTGCCCCAAGGTTTCTAGACCTTCTTCGCCTAGAACGCTATCAAGCAGAAGAAAAAAAAAAACTCATCGAAGATGATGAGATTGCCTAGTCTGGTAGCTCGTATGTCAGCAACCCCTCAGTTTTGCTATAAAAAAAAGAACTGAAATATCTCGCGCTTTAAAGAGAACTAGTTGCACGCCTTCACTTTGTGCGATGACGGGATATCAGTTGTTTTGATTCCTTACTACGTTATCCTGCCATTCTGTTTTGTTGATATCAGCAGCTGGTGCATATAAGCGACTTATCGGTAATAAAATGCCAGAGTTTTTAGTCTGCGCTCTGTTCTGTCACTTCGTTTCATCCTGTGTTTGTCTGTCTGCGCTGTAAACCCCTTTCAGTATGCACCCATTAGCCTTCAGAAACGTTCTCGCGAACGAAACAAATTACTAAAAAGAAAAAATCGGGTACAGATTTCTTGTAGGTGATGTTATTGGTGATGGCAGCGACGAAGGCAGGAAGGTGGTTCCATTCGTTACTTGTGTGCGGTAAAAAAGAATATGAATTCTTATTAGTACAACATGTGGGAACATAGATCTTGAACGCTTATTCATTACGTGAACAAATGTAGTGCTCATTGTAGTCCTCATTAAAAACTGAACATCAGTGCATCAGGGGAAAGAAATAATTATTGTAAAACAGAAAACAGGGCTCTGTCTCTACTGTTCAATCTTAATGGCAAAAAAAGAACAGGAAGAAATTTATAGCAATACAACAAATTTGGAACTACATTTATTTAAAATAAATTTGGATACACTTCAGGCACTCAATAGGCCCGATGCCTGACAAGGGTCTTCTTCCCTGTGGTAAGTTGATTGCATCTGGCGCATACATACAACAAATACAATTAACATAGCCCTCACATTGACAGTTGTCGCCATAGCGAAAAAACAGTGAAATTCACGAAAAAGAAGCCAGAAAAAAAATGCGTTGAGGAAACAGAACAATACCTGAAGCTGAAGCATTTTGCGCACAAAAATATACAGATCCATCACATACGATAAGTGCTGAAACAGCAAGCTAAGATAAATGTATACGAACGAAAAACTACACGGGACTTGCTATACAAGCTGCAGAGTTGTTAACCAGATGCAAGCTGTAACAATACATGGAATTATAGGTAGAAAATAAGCAGTGTTATTCACACAGCACTCGTCACTATTGGAAACCTTGCAGTAGCTCACACAATATACCAAACAATCATGCTCAACACTGCAGGCACTTTTTTCTTGTATATTTCTTGATTTCTGCATTCCTGCAGGAGATCATGAAGGTTTGTTTTCATTCAAAAAGGCAATCCTTTCATTTAAACCCGTCATTTCTTCTTGCTTTTGGTGATCTAATTGCAATGTGCCGAAGGCGACTTGGGTTTTGTGGTACCCCTGTTGGAAAAAACTCATGCTCATTATAAATTGTGTTATATATCTCAAGAGCTAGCCGAATAGTTTTTAAGTGAAATATGGATAATAGGCCCCAACTGTTACGCTACAGATTCGTGCTTTCTAACTAACCTAAATTAGCAGTTTCCTCTATGGCTTTTTTTTCTGTAGCAGAAACAAATAATTTAAATTAGCCTTTATTGTATCGCCCCATATCAGCAAACAGTATTGAAGATGTGATTGAATTAAAGTGAGCCGCCGCGGTGGCTCAGCGGTTATGGTGCTCGACTGCTGACCCGAAAGACGCGGGTTCGATCCCGGCCGCGGCGGCTGGAATTTCTTTGGAGGAGAAATTCCAGAGGCCCGTGTACTGTACGATGTCAGTGCACGTTAAAGAACCCCAGGTGGTCGAAATTTCCGGAGCCCTTCACTACGGCGTCTCTCATAGCCTTAGTCTCTTTGGGACGTTAAACCCCATAAACTAAACTAAACTAATTAAAGTGAAGTAAAGTTATTTTTCATTCATAATGGTAATGATAACCTAAATTTATCTTCGAGAGCCACTGACGCGATATTTTTTCTTACTTGATTATCATGGTCGTTTCGCAACAAGGTTTCTTTAAATATAACTCCAATGAATGTTCTGCCGCCGCGGTGGCTCAGTGGCTATGGTGCTCGGCTGCTGACCCGAAAGACGCGGTCTCGATCCCGGCCGCGGCGGCTAGAATTTCTTTGGAGGAGAAATTCTAGAGGCCCGTGTACTGTGCGATGTCAGTGCACGTTAAAGAACCCCAGGTGGTCGAAATTTCCGGAGCCTTTCACTACGGCGTCTCTCATAGCCTTAGTCGCTTTGGGACGTTAAACCCCATAAACCAAACCAAACCAATGAATGTTCTAACACGGTACTCGCTGTATAATATTTGAGTTGTATAATAAGATCGTCATCTTTTATGACTTTAGTTTTAGCTCTGAATATTGCATAATTCGTCTTCGTTATGTTTAACTGTAACCAGTTTACACGCCACCATAATGTCAGGTTTTTTAACCACAGAATTGCTTTATTTTCTATAGCTTGCAAACTGGGGTCATTAAGGAAAACATATGTGTCGTCGGCGTATAAGACTGTTTCGGAGGAAGCAGGAATATTAGCATTATCAATTATGTGGGCAAGGAATAGAATGGGACTTTAGTATTGAGCCTGAGTCACTCCAGTGCGTATAAGATCTTAGATGGAAGGTATGTCGCTAATGATCGTGAATTGCACTCTGAATGACAAGTAGGAGGAGGAGGGACAAGAGGAAAGGCAGGGAGGCTAACCGGACGAATAATCGGTTTGCTACCCTACACGGGGGGAGAGGGGTGAGGGGATAATGGAAATGAAAGAGAAAGGAGAGTAGCAGAAAATTGAAGTCACTATGAAACGTCAGCGTTCGTTAAAGTCGCAGCTTATCATGCAGGCCACAAGTTCTCAAGAAGTGGAGCTGTGCCTCGGAGGCCTTCACCGCCGACGATCGCCGCGGCCAGTGGCCGAGAACCTTCATTTCCGTCAGTGGGCGTGGACCTATGCGCTCCAGCGCAAGGCTGAGAGACTGCCTTTCGGTGCTGTATGCAGGGCAGTCACAAAGAATGTGGGATATAGTCTCGTCATACCCGCACATGGCACATGCAGGGCTATCAGCCATACCGATTAAGAAAGAGTAACGGTTGGTGAAAGCCACACCAAGCCACAGGCGACACAGCAAAGTTTCTTCACGACAAGTAGCTTTGCTTAAGACTCAGGGCGGAGCCTCTATCCCATAGAATTGTAATTTAGGTAGCAAGTTTCCGTGACAGACCGAGTTGAACGTTTTTCTGAAGCCTAAAATAGCCCAAGTGTAAAAATTTTGTTTTCTTTGTAGTTGATTCTTTTGCCCTTTAAGTGAAGTAAGCATTTTTCGTTGATTTACCTTTTTTGAAATCTCTATTGTTCTTTCGCAATAGCTCCGGTCTTAACGAAGTGTGATATAAGGCAGGTGTTGGTGACTTGTTCAGCAGTTTTCGATAAGACCGGCAAGACAGATATTGAGCGGTAATTATTATGACCATAATAGCTTCCTGTCTTATGTATCACGCAAACTCTTGCTATTTTCGATTTCTCCGGAAACCCGCCTTCTTTTAGCATTTGGTTGCATATACGTATGTAACAATAAAGGTGGGATGACACCACATACAACTTTCATAACCTCACCCCTCATACTATCAGCTCCAAAAGAACAATTATTTTTCATAAGCATGATATACTTCGTGATTTCGGCTGCGGTTGTTGGGGAGGGACAGCCTCCGAACGAAACGCTACCCACCACAATATCTGCTGGAGCTGGTTGAGTTCGTTTTGATACTAAACTGTTGAATGACCGCCATATTTGACTGGTGGCATGTTTATGAGCGAATGCTTTTGCAGTTTTCAAATCAGAGTTGAGTTTGTTGAGGATTTGCGGGGTCGCGGCGGAGCACCAGAGAGAGACGACCAGCGTGGCAGGCTTCTAGTTCCGAACTGCCCGTGCCGGGCGTGCGCCCCCAACACGCGCTGTTCATCTTTATTTTCCTCTAGCGCGGGAACGCCGATCTCAGCGCCAGCGCTTTATAGCGTCGCCGGGCGCTATAGGGCCCCCCGCCTAGACGGAACGTCGGAATGTGCGCTCGGTAAAAGAAAGGAGAGTATGAGGGTCCAGTAAGTTCATGTCAGGGGCCGGGAAGAGCTGTCGGGTGGAGTGCGCGGACTCAGGTGGACGAGCCTGGCTGCTGCGCAATGGACGAATGATGGAGGGTGTCGAGCTGAAAATGGACATCGGGGCAGGGGAGGCTATGATTGGGCCGTCACCGACTGTAGTGCTGCCCGCTGGCACAAGTGTCATCAGTGTCGGAACGTTGCAGCTGATGCCGATGGGAATCTGACGCGCCGAGTACACGATCACAAGCACAGGAGCGGACGAAACGGCTCCATGGACTGACAGCAGCTGTGGTGTGACCGTCGACACAACGGTGACAGCTGAAACGATGCGGGAGGAAGTTGCTGGGCTCAATTCCAGGTGCTTGGGCGAAGCGGGAGTGACAGTCCGGAGCGACTGGCCAGTGCTGATGCGCGTGTGGGCATGGTTGGCTGTAGGTGGCTGCCAGGAGGTTGTGGCAGTGACAGGCCGTGGAGCTGAGTCTGCTACATCAGACGGCTGGCTGACAGCAACAGGCACAGCTGGTGGTTGGACAGTTGCTGCACTACTCGGTGTGGGTAGCTATACCATTCGTTGCTGAAGGTGGCTCAAGTCACGCACCAAAGCAGACGCTTGCTGCGGCGGTGTCGAGCTGCCAGGGTCAGAATCCGAGAAGCGGTCGACAGTACTGAGGGCTTGGGGTGGGGCCTCTTGGGCAGGCGGTGTGGCCGCCGGTGTAGTGGGGCTGGTATGTGGCATATGCTGCGGTGGCGGCAAACTCACTTCGCCTTTAGCACGATCGCTCAGGTCAATGACTGACGACTTGAGCGGAATGAGCGATGAGGCGGCAGGTGAGCGTTCGGCTGGCAGCGATGCTACGCAGTAGGGTACAGAAATTGGCGGAGTCGGGCACTCGTTGAGGAAGAGCTCGACTGACGGCGGCACTATTGCAGATGAGAGAAGTTGCTCACCGGGCTGTGCCGTAGATGCTGTATCGTCCGTATGGGAGGTGGTATGGCTGGAGGCGCTGAACAGGGTGGCGCGAGGCGCATCTGTCGCCGAGTTGGCTGACGTGGCAAACCGCGGTGGGCCAGGCACCTCACCGAGCTGCTGAGGGAATGACTGCGGACTTGGGGCCGTGGATTCGTCGCACAGTGCTGCTAGCGTAACCGGGGTAGCAGGATGTGCTGCCGGAAGCGATGCGGCAGCGTCTGGTGCGGTCGGTGATAAAGAAGCTGGGCCGGAGACGCTGGAGTGGAGGGGCGGCGAGGCGGCGAGGGGCTGTTGAGGCGGGCCGGCTTCTGATGAAGGCTGCGTGGGTGCGAGCGAGGCCGGTGCAGGGCCAGAGGCTGGCGGCGGCGAAAACGGGTCCGCTGCGTCGTAGAGCGGCGGCGGAACGAGTAGGCGCCGAAGTCAGCCAAGACGGCCGCACGCAGCTCATCGTATGGCCGGCAGCCGAAGGCAGAGTAGGTGAGCCGACGCAGGAGGTCGGGCGGGAGGATGTCGCAAAGACTGCGTGTTTAAACGGCTGGATGGTGATTCCGTTCAGGTACATCGCAGCCTCCAGTTGGGCGAACCACCCGCCGACGCCTGCAGGCCGGAACGCCGGGAGCGGCGGGTCGAAACTTGGGTGCTGCCAGTACGCCATGCTAGGACGCCGCTGGGAAAGAAGGCACGGTTCGCCGGGTCACCACTGTTGAGGATTTGCGGGGTCGTGGCGGAGCACCAGAGAGAGACGACCAGCGTGGCAGGCTTCTAGTTCCGAACTGCCCGTGCCGGGCGTGCGCCCCCAACACGCGCTGTTCATCTTTATTTTCCTCTAGCGCGGGAACGCCGATCTGAGCGCCAGCGCTTTATAGCGTCGCCGGGCGCTATAAGTTTATTTCTTATAACTTAATACAAGTACAGTATATTCATGTCTTTGTGCTTCAAAAGGTCAGCAAAGAGGTACGTTTGTGGCTTATTCTTCTTTACAACTTTTTTCTAACTGGAAAATTGCAGCGCAGCAGTAACAAGGACGAGACGAGAAGGACGCAAACACAAGCGCTGACTAACAACTGTGTTTTATTGCTCTGAGCCAGCCTATATAAGAACTAGGTACAAAACAACAAAACAGAACCAACACATCACCTCACGCATTCGTGGCACGATTATCAAAATTGTCTCCCGTTCCTCCAAACTTTCGTCCTATCATTGGCGTTCAGAAATGGCATTTCTTTTTCACTAAGGCGCACAGAGGGGTTGCTGACACACTCATCTGCGCATTTTGATATCGCCAGAGCCTCTGCTATCAACCTTGTGGTGGTGTCCCGACACTTGCGAAGAATAACTATTCTTTCAAGGGCAGGGGTGCAGCCCTCGCACTGGCTACAGTATAAGGCGAGTTCCCCTGAGTTTGGGTCCCTTAAATTCCTTTTGTGCTCTTGTAGCCTTGTGTTCAGGCATCTCCCTGTTTGGCCTATATAGATGTCGCCGCACGACAGGGGAATTGAATAAACGACATCTTTTTCGGAATCGACGAGACGCGGACGGTGCCTCCTCCCGCAGTCGGGCTCACGTTCGGTGTCAGAATTTACTCCTTTGCACAACTGATGCAGTTTCCTCGGGGCCGAGAAGAAAATATCAGCCCCCGCTCTGTTTCCTATCATTTTCAGTTTGTGTGATACCGCATGCAGGTATGGTATCACAGCTGCCTTTGTTCGACGTTCATTTGTGGTGGGCCCATTTCGCGATTGCTTCAGTATGCCCTCTGCAACAGCAATTAGGAGATGCGCTGGATATCCGGCTTGCTCTAGACGACGCACTTGGCTTTGAAAGGCTTCTTCTTTACGGTGCCCACATGTCTTCTCAAGAGCGCTCACAAAGCACGACTTCACAATGGCCCTCTTCACAAGCTTTGAGTGGGCTGAGGCATACGGGAGGACTGGTTTGTTACCCCTCGGCTCACAGGCCTAGCAAACGTGTTCTGAGCCAAAGTAAAGTCCGAAATCTAAGAAACTAATGTGGCCGTTGGCTGGGCGCTCATGAGTCACCGCCAACGGTCGAAGACACTCTGAAAACATTGTTAAAACTTCGGGCACTCGCGTATTCGCACAACCGTTATCGTCGTTCAAGATCACGAGAAAATCACGAGATCAAGATCACGAGAGTGGGCGCGGCGGACCGCGCCGGAACACCACACTAAGCGTGCCTCCGTTCTTGCTTATGCAGGCTTTTCTGCTCGGATTCGTCGGTATCAGCAATCACACGTGCATCGACTGTCTATTTTGACAACGCACTTTGTGAGCTATTTTAGATTGTATATGTGCTACACTGTTGTGTGAATGTGTTTTTCTGCCCGCCCTGCCTGGACCCAAATGAGGGTCTGCAGTATTGTGAAAATAAATAAAATAAAAAAATAAACCTAAACACTTCGTCTATACCAAACTCAGCACATCGGTCCCGTATCTTGCGGTCCCGGACAGCAAGGCATGTATCGCTTAGTACGGGCGCGACACAAGAACCAATGCAAATCCCGTTTCTTTGAGAGACAATGTGGTCTTGGAACTGTGCAAAGGTAGAATTCAGATAAGTGTCCAGCAGCTCCAAGAAGCTACTGACGGCCACGCCTGAAGCATTTTGAAATCTAACGGCACCATGGGCCTCGATACAATCTCTGACATCGCTTAACAGGTCCTCAAGCGGGAGGGAATAATCCAAGTCTTTTATGTCCACAGATATGGCAGGAAAACTACCTCCGTGCCTATCTTTTAAGTAGTCAATCACCTGCTCGGAGCCTTTCACCTGAAAAGGGTCGTCAATATCGAGCACATTTAGATGAGTCTGGAGAAACTTTCCTAGATTTTTCTGCCTTGCCCCGTTCTCCGAAACAATAGCACGGAGTGGGCAGTCAGGCTTGTGCGTTTTTGCGCTAAAAATATATCTAAGCAGAGCTTATTGTCACCAATAACATCAAGCCAAGTGCGTCGTCTAGAGCAAGCCGGATATCCAGCGCATCTCCTAATTGCTGTTGCAGAGGGCATACTGAAACAATCGCGAAATGGGCCCACCACAAATGAACGTCGAGCAAAGGCAGCTGTGATACCATACCTGCATGCGGTATCACACAAACTGAAAAGGATAGGAAACAGAGCGGGGGCTGATATTTTCTTCTCGGCCCCGAGGAAACTGCATCAGTTGTGCAAAGGAGTAAATTCTGACACCGAACGTGAGCCCGACTGCGGGAGGAGGCACCGTCCGCGTCTCGTCGATTCCGAAAAAGATGTCGTTTATTCAATTCCCCTGTCGTGCGGCAACATCTATATAGGCCAAACAGGGAGATGCCTGAACACAAGGCTACAAGAGCACAAAAGGAATTTAAGGGACCCAAACTCAGGGGAACTCGCCTTACACTGTAGCCAGTGCGAGGGCTGCACCCCTGCCATTCAAAAGAACAGTTATTCTTCGCAAGTGTCGGGACACCACCACAAGGTTGATAGCAGAGGCTCTGGCGATATCAAAATGCGCAGATAAGTGTGTCAGCAACCCCTCTGTGCACCTTAGTGAAAAATAAATGTCATTTCTGAACGCCAATGATAGGGCGAAAGATTGGAGGAACGGGAGACAATTTTGATAATCTTGCCACGAATGCGTGAGGTGATGTGTTGGTTCTGTTTTGTGGTTTTGTACCTAGTTCTTATATAGGCTGGCTCAGAGCAATAAAACACAGTTGTTAGTCAGCGCTTGTGTTTGCGTCCTTCTCGTCTCGTCCTTGTTACTGCTGCGCTGCAATTTGCCAGTATGCAGAACCAACTAGCCAGTCACTATGTTTTGGGCAAATTTTTTCTAACCCGCGGCTTTTTAGACTTTTTGTATCTAGAGCGGCGGACGAGAGGAAAGGCGACATGATAAGCATTTAAAAATTTTCTTCAAAACATCGTAAGAGCGGCTAGGCTCCTCTTCATTAAAAACGTCTGACCAGTCCAACTCACAAGTCACGCATCGAAAGGTATTTATTGCGTCGGCATTAATTTTCCTATAAAAATATTAGCTGCGTTTCTTAAAAAAGTTTTCCTCAGATGGGGTAAAAATATGAAGAATATAAGATGGTCGATAGCGTCACAGGCCATCACACCCGACAGGACAGCACTTGATAAGAAGTCAGTGAAGCATAAATCAAGAGCAGTTTCTTTACTCGCGGTAGTTGTTTCAGGCAAATTTATAACGTTTGTGCAACTGCTGTGCAAATGTGAATATTAAGTCGTGACAAATTTAGTTAAAACAGAGACAATGTAAATGTCTGGCACATAAAATAAGACAGGTTACATATGAATAACCAGAACCTGTAGCCAAATAGGCGTCAGAAAAAAGGCATTTGAAATGTGAAAAACATCTTAGCATTCTAACAGCATTCTTAATGTTCAGTAATCATGGAGAATTTTATAACGTCTGGTAACATAGTTATTTTGATCAGAAATGAATTCTCACTTTTGCTGATCTGCCATTTCCGAAGTTGAAAAAATGTTTTTTAAAGCTTATAATACCTATAAGCACAATTCGAAACACTTTCAAAAAATAACTTACCCTGAAGTTTTATTTTTCTTTTCAGCATGTGTTCATAGCTCTAGATTGTAAGGTTAAGGTTTTGGGGCGTCATTAAAAAGTGTATACCCATAACAATAATGCAAATAGCAGCGCACAACTATCCAACATAAAAATGATCACTCAACTGCAAAATGAAATAGCCCCAATTGAAGGATCTATTGGGCTTTTGCAAGTTCTATTGCTTCCTATTAAGCTGGCATCAACAGGGGAAGGCTCCAGCTCCTTGAGCTGCCCTTTAAGACACCTTGTTAACAGCAGCCCATAGTTGACAGTTTAAAAGGAGCCATGAAATCGTAGCTGCATATGCGCACGTCGAGGACCTCATTCCAATAGCGAGCAACATACGCAAACACTGGCACAGTGCCAAAATTTAGTAAAATGAACAAAAGCTTTTCTTTCGTGGCAAACAATATGAACTAGCCTATTATGAGTCTCTCTGTGGCACTTCATGGCAAAGTGAAACGTGCCTTCAACATGCACTTTTCTTATATTCATTGCAAGAGACTTATTATTGAGCAAGTTGGTTTAAATTTAAAGGAACCATATCAGTTTGAGTAGTTTAGACACACAAATAAGAAATGAAATCAAGGAAAATAAACTGTGACTAATAGATTTATTTCTTAATTGAAGCGCTGAACAGACAAAGAAGGTAATCATATTTAGGATGTATTCAAGGCCAGGAATGCTGCAATTAAATTAAAAGTTTGCCAAGTCCCAGGTTGGTCGTGTACCAACGTGCCTATTTTATTATATCCGGTATATTAATTTCTTGAAGACGTTCAGACTCAAAGACAAGTGAACGTGCCCTTAAAGAGAGGTTATGGTATTGCTACATGACCCACCGACATAAGTATTCGCATAGAACAGCACCGCAGTGCACAAATTATGTGGAATGTTTTTCCTGGCACCCGTGCTTCTTGCCAACGTAAAAAAAATGCATGGATTCAGGTGAGCCAGCTTGAGAGAAGCGATAAAAGGTATTCCAAGCCTGCTGGCCACCTTTTTGACGATATTTCTAAAATCTATTCTGGGCGTAGGGAACCACTTCGGCCGTTAGCTTAGGCATGTAGGACATACTGTCGTGGCGTTTACGCTTTGCATTAATGCCTCGGAGACTGCAGAACAACTGCGCTTGGAATGCATTTATGGTCCTACCTAAACGTTCTGCTGGATTCACATTGCTGACTTGCCTAT
The DNA here is from genome assembly GCF_055824585.1 of Amblyomma mixtum. Taxonomy (NCBI): domain Eukaryota; kingdom Metazoa; phylum Arthropoda; class Arachnida; order Ixodida; family Ixodidae; genus Amblyomma; species Amblyomma mixtum. Next base: position 21,408,187 of record NC_143014.1, read on the forward strand.
CTTCTCCACAAATCAGGATGATAGTTAGAAACGGTTGAGCTCATAAACATAACATGGATTAAACATTTCGCAAAAGCGCTCACGCCCACTCGCCCAACCCATAAATTACGTGTAAGCATATTTTCACATGGTCGACTAACTATGATAAGAGTGTCCAGAGAAAGCTCGCTGCCGCTGCAAAAAGGCTTTCATTTCTCTAGAGCGCCTTCGAAGGCGCAGGCATTGCATAAGCGCGAGCACGAGTGGTGCACATATTTCGCAACGTATCTGGTTTTTTGCACTATCACCTACGATGCGGCGCTTGCGATACGAATTCGCACAGTGTTCAGCGCCGTCTCTAACTTCGTACGAGCGCTCACCAGCTTCCACAGCGTCGCTTATCCTGGTCTGTCGCAATTATCGCAAAAAACTACCACCATGAAAAATAACATACTGAAGAACGACAGCCACCAGATACTGCAGTGCATCTGAGTTGGCAGCCTGAGTCGTTCGTCAAATCCCTCGTAAAAGTGTTCATTCAAATACCCTCGGCTGCTCTACTCACATGGAACCGATCAGCTTAATTCTGCTCTTCTGTGTACTCGCGCGCCTGCACCTGATCGCCAAAAGGCGGAATAACGCAGATAAGTGCAATACAGGGTACAGCATGGCTTGCGAACGTGAGCAGGAGTGTCTAGACTAAGCAGTGATTAGCTTCTCCCAATCCGCCTGCGCGCTAATGTATATGTCTTGGTCGCTGTCAACAAAATCATTGCGTTTTTTTATTGCGAAAGCAATACTGCTCGAGGTTTCCGCTCTTGGCCGTCGTCCCGGGGAATCCGCCATTGAGCTTTAGCGTGACCTATGTGTGACGTCATACTAGCTGTGGAAAAGCGGTTCCCCAACTTCGCTCGTCGCGATCGTCCCAGCGAATCCTCCACGTGCCGCTGCCGTGGGGGAGGCGCTCGCTCTACGTGACGCCATGCCAGCTGTTGAAAAGCGGCCCCCCAACTCGGCTCGTCGCAGTCGTCTTGCTTTCGAAATCCACTAGGCTTAACCAAGCTAAGCCTGTGCCAATTTTTTTCCAGCGCAATAAGGTTTTCTGTATGCTCTCGTCATGCGTGCCCATGCAATCTGCAGCAAACTTTCTCGCGCGCCTACCACATCAGTCGAAGTCTTATGTTTGTATAAAACAGAATAAGTTTTGTCCGTTTGACTTTCATCCACAGCTATCTGGGACTAGGGGAAAGCTTAGCGAGTGCGCATAACCACCTCAGCATGTCTGCCTTATAAGCAAACTACCCACTGCGCGGCTGCCAGCGCGTGCGTGCATGCCACGTGAAGTAGGGTTAAGGTGAAGGAAGCGGCAGCGTCATCTGTCGGCGTCAGTGCAAACGGCCTCAGCCTTCCACCGACCCACTAGCCCTAATTTTATACACTACAGCCCGAAGAGGCCCTTTCCACACAACACCCTGGGAGAAAAGTGAGGAGGAAATCACATGGTTTTTCCACGATCGGGAGGTCATCTTGTCCGGGCAGCTGAGCAACGGCGTCGTAATTGCTTCTTGCAAACCGGGCGGTAGCAGGCGGCCGCGGCGTAGGCGTACTTTTCTCAACTGCTCGAGTTTGTTTTTGATCGTGCTCGCAAGCTGACGTTGGCGCCGTTCACTCATATCTGAGGTGGAATTGGCTGCAAAACTCTTGTTGTTGCGTGCATTGATTTGAACGTGCTCGGCGACCACGATCGCACGGGCATTTCGTCTACTGCGTCACTGCTCGGAGCTGTCGGGACACCACCGCTGCTCACTGAGGAGAACTCGCGCCGTTCGTTCACCAGTGATTCAATGCGCCGTGCGCTAGAGAGGTCGTCGGCGTATTGTGCGGACGTTTCGCGTCCTGTGCGTTGTAGTGCCGGCGCCCACATTTCGCTGGCTGGCCTCTCTGGAAACCAGCGCTGCGCGCTCGCCGTCGCTCAAAGCAGGCCCAGACTCTCTCGGACATGTCGCGGCTTGCAGCGTGAATCATCCGCCTCGCCGGCGCCGACGCGGATCCTTCCTCCTCCCCTCCTCAGCGTTGGTGCGAACTCCTACGACGCTTCGCCGGCCGTCGCCTCTCGACCATTGGTCTTATTTGAACAGTGGCCAGTGCCGTGACCTGATTGGAGGATTTGAACGGCTGGCTGCCGCTAACGGACACCGGCGGCTTTAAAAACGGAGCCGCGCTGAGCCCGAGCAGCAGACGGGCAGCAGAAGAGCCATCACGCCGGAGCTACGCTCGCCGCCGGCTCCGCCCTTCTTCTTTGTGCTAGCCCGTGGTGCTCTTGGCCCTTGTATCATGTAAAAGCCCTTGTACATACTGTACATAAAAGCCATTTGACTCACCGTCGCCTCGACCGTTTCCTGGCTCGGACTCCCAGTCCCAACAGTGGTGGCAGCGGTGGGATGCCACAGTCCCAACAACGTGCAGTGTGTGTGTGCCATTCGTGCTCCCGCTTCCATCAGCAGTGAAACCTCGTTGCTATTAGCCGTGTTCTTGCAACGCTCCAGTGATCGTCACTGGTGTTAGTGTAACTGTCATTTTCGCGATTGCGCTTGTGTGAGTGGCAGGGGCCATGACATGGGCGGAGGGCGATATTTTAAAGGAAGCAGCTGCGCTCGCTTTGCTCTTAGTATACTGAAGAAACTTTGTTACACGCCCGTTTCAAGCGTATAACGTTTGAAGCGTCTAGCGAGCTCTAGCTTCTGGGACGTGCCGGGCTCAAGTGTATTCGTTCATATCGTGTCCAAGCCTGTGTTTCTGGTCGCGCGCTATGTTTAGACCGGTTTCCTTTTGCAGGTTTGAAATTGCTTTTCTATCTGATGTCATGGTCAAGAAGTGCGAAAAATACGAAGCTCTAACTGAATTAGGAGGCCTTTTCTCACGTGTTTACTGTGCCCATGTCCTGTGATAGTGTTATTTGGGGTAAAAAGTACTTAGTGAAATGAGGATCCACATGTGCGCTGAATTTCATTGATGCCTGTGGTTATGTTGAAGAAAAATAATTTGATGCATTCATTACGTACAATAGATCGACTTTCATTTTATGTATTGTCGATCACAAGTAAAGTGTGCTACTGTGAAGTGACATTACAAGCTAGTATTTCATCAAGTAGCGAAAAGCGGTGCGTACAGCTGCAGCTCTGCACATTAAACATGAAACACAGCATTGAAATGATGCACAACACCGTGAAACTTATACTGCAGCCACTGGGTACTCCTAAACTTCTAGAAGTCTGGAAAGCTACGGTAATATATATTATGCACAATACTAGATCTGTAGATATGGGAAACGTGCTATGTTGCCATGCTACAAAGGGTGGATTTATGGAGGGAGGCAGTCACATTTTAAACATGTATTTCTTGGACTTTTTTCATGGAGAAAAAGATGTTCAGAATGGTTATCCTGTGTAAAATTTCAGATAAATCCTCCCCTGCCGTCTACTATATGCGCTTCGGCCCTCTCCGTTTCTGTCACCTGTGTGAGTGGCTCTTGGAGTTGTGAATCAAAAGTCATTGCTGGCACGGCCACCATTACAACACGTTATGATATTAAATTTTGTGTTGAGCGTCAACAACTTAGACTTTTTAGTATACTTGCCCATCCTCACTGCTGTACACGAGAAAGCATACCTTGCATCACCAGCCGCACGAAAACATGCTATGAAGATAAGTATAGTATTTAAGACCAACCACAAAGAACTGCAGAATTTTTCTTACCCTCACTTCTGCAGCAGAAGGCACTGTTGACACAGCCAGCTTCCCAAACATATGCAATGGAAGCAGATTGCAACATTCACCAACAAGAGCTGCATTAAAAGGCAGGTTGAACACTAAGGTGGGGTGTGACCATGCATGGCAGCATTGTTCACGACTCAGCCAAATGCAGACAAGTGCAAAATCATTCAGCATAAAGCTGAGAAGTTTGTGCTATCCACCAGAGAGCGCGATTAAAGTGTGGCCAGTATGTGGAACACTTTTATGCGATTGTAGCATGCAAACAACCCAATATCAATAGCCTTGCTCAGGGATCTCATGCATGAACCTCTAAACTCATTCTAGCAAAGAAGGATTTTTTTACAAACTCATGAGCACATTTGACAGCTATCCACTCAAAAATCATTATGCTCTCAAATAGTGTTGCAGAGTACAATTCAAATATAAGCCTTGTGCCAGCAAGCTGGACATGAAAGGCTTCCAGGGTAGCCATATACTAAAGCGTTTCAGGAAGCTTAAGTTTTAAGGCAGTACTTTACACTGCATTAAGGTTGGATAGTTTGTTCGGAAGCTTCATGAAATACACTGTGAGATCGAAGACACACAGCATTAAAAAAAGAAAGTGCTTTCAGGCAATCGATATGTGAAATCTCTTAATTTTAGAACGTTCCCCAAAGCTCTTATACAATTTGAGAAAATATTTTTGCAGAAATGACTCACGAAACCTGAGCTACCGGTTACTATTGCATGCAGTACTCAGTAAAGAATGCAGGGGCTCGTTCGGTCGAATGTGAAATTTACCGTTGATTTTATATGCGACTATTGTTGCATATAAAAGCGCTGGCTCAGTGGTTATGGTGCTCGGTGCTGACCTGAAAGACGTGGGTTCGATCCCGGCAGCGCTGGTCGCATTTCAACGGAGGCGAAGTGCTGGAAACCCGTGTACTGTGCGATGTCAGTGCACATTATAGAACTCCAGGTGGCCGAAATTTCAAGAGTCCTCCACTACGGCGTCCGTCATCACCTATTGGTTTTGGGACGTTAAATCCCTTAAAATCCATGTTTCCGTTCACCGTGCTATTCGCCTTCAGCGCCTCAGAAGCTGTAGTAGGCCGGGAAGCATTTTTTTAGGAATGGCTTTTTTTATTATACACTGTAAACAAAAATAAACCCAAACGGGAATTTAAATGGTGGACGTCCACCTTTAAACTCCACATGTGGAAACATTTACTTCATCAATATGGAGTAAAAATGTTCTAAATGACCTATTTTACTCCCTGCACTCAGTATATGACAGTGAGGTATAAAGGAGGATTCTCCTCCTTATAACACCAATTTTTAAGTGGAGTTTCTTGGTCCCAATGCACCCCAAGTCCTCAATGGAGTAAAAAAAAACACCATTTTGTGCAATGCGCCCCGCCACCTAGCGTCTGGTTTGCTTCTGGCCAGTCGTCTGAAAATGACGGTGAGTGACGACCGCTTGGTTACCATCGTCGCTGGATCTCTCTTCACTTCTGCTCCTTCACGGGCGCCTGCCGCGGTACAAGATATCGGCTTGTCGCCGTTTTTCGCGACAGTAAGCTACATAATTGGACGGTGCTCTTACCATTCCTGACCATCCTTTGTTAGTGTCGCCACCCCGTTACAGCCCCCGCTTAGGCCCAATTCTCGCAACTTTTTTCAGCGTGGTTCCCGCGGTGTTGCAGCAGACTATATTGCGTTGCTTGAACATGGAACTGAGAGAACGCAGTTACAATGCTGAGATCTTGATTGAGTTGATGAGGCCACATTTTTCCTAAGTAATATTAAAAAGCGAAGCCTTACAGAAGTGAATATGAAAGCAAAATATGCCATGCCAAACTACCTTCAGGGGTGTTGTGATTTTCAACTTATTCTGTTCTGGTTTTTAGTCAAGTATAGCATGGTGCATGACCGTGAAGACTACCCCACGACTCCTTTTAAGTTTTGAACTATTGATGCTAATGTTACATCACTTTATCTACGAACATTGCCAACCAAACGAGCTCGTACAGTGTCGGGATATTGTGGGCGGCTAGATGTTTGATTGGCGCCGAAGTTATAATTAATCGGGCCAACCTGCCCACTACTGCACTCTCCGTAAGTTCGGAAGGGGAGGAGTGACAAACCTCTCCACCCCGCGTGAGGAAGATGAGGATCGACTGCTGACCGGCGATAGGGGCCACGCCTGATTAGCCGTTGACCGGAGACATGAAGCGTATAGGCAAGTTTCTTTAGCAACCCTTTTACTTGGGTAAGAACAAGAACAAACGGTTACCAAACAAACCAAGCAATATTGCGAAAATACACAAGCGCGACGCAAATTACAAACACAGAATGAGAAAGCAACACAAACAACTATTAACAAGCAGAGGAAAACATCAGAGTGAGAGCTATACAGCAACGCTACACGATTAAAGCAATGTACAAAGAATAGGACGAGAACAGCGACAGTACAAAGAAAAGAGCAAAGCGAGTGGTGAGAAACGGTGGCTTAGCTGCGTAGTGGCAAGGTCCGGTCGCAGGGAGCGTCGGGCTGCGGAAGCGCGCGGTGCTGATGGGGGTTGCGGATACGGGCGAACTTGGGCCACGGGTCACGCGTCTTCCACGCGTCTTTCGGGGCCGCCGTCGCCGCGCTCTACGCGTCAGACACCCGCCTAGGCTCGCTTGCCGACCACTTCCCTGGCTGACCTCACACACGTCCGCACACACCGAAATCTCATGGCCAACTCCCTCGCTCGCGGTTTTCCCGCGACCACGTTCTCGTGACAAACCACAAAAAACAAACAAAAGCAAACGAATCCTCTCGGCCCCGTGCACCAACGATTTACAGATGTTGAGAAGGGGCGAGAAGAAACACGAAGAAACGGAAGGGGACGCGAAGGAGAGCTACGGTCCTAACGAGAAGCCTTCGAAGGTCGGGAATAGGGGGTGGGGGCATTCAACCGGCCGCTTCCCGTCTGTACCTCGCGAAAGCACTCGCTTCCCGGCGATAATCCTGAGGAGGGGGCGGCGTAGCCTTGACCCCCCCAGTGTCGCGAGGGGTCAACCGCCCACGCGGGGGGAGGCAAAATCATCGCCGCTGCTTCGCGACATGCCCGCATGCAACCGGCGCCGTGGCCAGCCGTGGCCACCTCGGTCGGAAAAGAAAAAAGAAAAATAAGGCATGCGCGCACTTTGTGACATACAGCAACAGCAGACGACAAGCAGACGACTCCTGCCGCCCCCGCCTACGCCGTGGCTGGGCTTGTAGAGGGCGAAAAGAACGCGTGGCGTGGGGTCACATTAAGACAGTGCAGTTTTCACAGTTTGGTTGCCGGTGGAAGCCGCAGCTGCTGCCCGTTCCCGCCTCTGGCACTGCTGTAAGAATGAGCCTGAATGAGGATGAATAAACATGGCACCATTTTTGGGCTCCATTTCTGTGGGTAGTAAAAAATTTACTCCCTTGTACACCTAAATATGCCCCCTTGTATAAGGGAGTAAATAAAATACTCCATTTATATGGAATAAACGAAACCTCCTTTTGGGTGTGCGTTAGAGGACAAGCCGTTTACTTCCTTTTGGGTGTTTTTTTGCTAACATCGTAACTATGATACGCACGTCTCACGACCACCCACGCGTGGATCCTTTCGGTGACCATATAACACCCCTCTGCATTTGCCTCGCGCTGCCTTCGTCGTCTTCAGAGGGTGGTGGTGCGTGGACACACCTGCTTGCACCGTGAATTTCGCTGCGTGCAATGGTTGCCGTGATGTCACGTGGACTCGAGATGCCCCAAACGCTTCAGAACGCCTCTCAGACGCCGCACGTAGCCGGGAGGCGAGAGCCCGAAGATACACGGCGGGTACAACATATTTAAGATGCACTTCGGACGCTGCCCCTAACATCCGCAACATCCGCAGATAACATCCGAAAATCTTGCCGAGGCATTTGATTGGGAGAATGTGACAGCGTTTACGCCAGTTGTCGTAACGCGGGACTGTAAGATAGGAGTATCGCCAATCTTTAAATTTTGCTATTGCTGATGTGCTTGGGGATCGGGACCGTGGGCTTCACCGTTTAGCGATAAAGTGGGCAGACTACAAAAAGGAGCCTTCAGAAGAAGCAGTAAACTTGAATACATATAGATATACATTTTACATTTTACATATTTACAACATACATTTTACATATACATACAATAAATTTTACATTTTATATTTTACAATACATTTTACATATTTACAACATAAACAGCGAGACCAAAAGTCGAAAAAGAAACGCTGTGACACACGCCGAATTGCAGCTTAAATACAGTTGATATTACCCAGGCATTCAGCTAGGGAATACGATCTCTGTTCGAGTGTCCAATGGGCCTTGAGCCTCTTCATAGGCTTCGCCCTCCCCATGTGGCAGCGCACACACCACAGAAACACGTGCAGGCAAGGAGGAACTTAGGCGCCCGCAGTCGCGAACTCTTTGGTTTGCCGCGGGCCGACCAAGCCCAAAGGGTCGTGGCTGCTACGCGGCGATCCTGCCTTGGGAAACACGAGATCGGACGGCTCACACCGGTGAACTCTTCAGGAGGGAAGGACAAATAAGCCGTGTTCATCCCCTCTTTGTCGGGCTGCTCAGGGGCTAGCGGGCGATGGGTTGGCGCCGCCGCCGCTCGCTGTCTCCTCCGCTGGTCTACGGGAAAGCGCAGTTCGGTAGAAGCGCCGCTTTCAGCATCTTCGGCGAAGGGGATTAGATGCCTTTGTTCGAGGCGACGCCGTCGCCAACACCCCCCCCCCCCCCCCCCGCGCCAGCGTTTCTTGCGTCTTCCCCGAACAACAGCGCCTTTGGTCTGTACTTCGTCTCATAAGATGTTTGCAGCACTACGGAATGCAGAGCTCCCTCGTCGACTCAGGGCTGCAGGAGCACAGAAAATAGTCCCTTGAATATTTGAGCAGTGTAGGACTATTATTCAAACAATAAGTACAGCAATTGAAGACATAGTTTGGACTGGTAGACTTAGATGGTAGAGAGTGCCTCAGTCACTGGTGAAATTAACAAAGCTTGTACGGACGCAGCTCTGTGGAGGCCTGCTGCGAGATAGTGATGCGTGACCATTTTCCAACATGGCGTCGGCGGAGTCGGTTGTGTCGCCTTTGTGCCCTACACCGACTGTGCGCTGTTTTCCCAAGCAGGCGATCGCAGTTCGCGTTGAGAGCGGGCACAGTTCAGGTACGAATGCGCTCATCAAGAGGACGGCAAAACTCACCCAGGTGAGTGAGCGAACGCTTTACCAGTGGACAATGCAGACGTTGAAGGCGGGCCGAATGTTGTCCCCGCCGGCAGCGTTACACTGATGGACAACGCGCCATATCATTCTATGAAGCAGGATAAAGTGCGGCGGATGAGTAGCCTCAAAAAAGGACATACAGACTCGGCTGCTCGGAAAAGGTGTCGCGTGGAGCAGCGACGTGGTGAAGGCCGAGCTCCTGAAGCTTGTCAACAACGTGAACACAGGTGGGAACAGATACCGTGTGAACTGCATCGCCGAAGCTGCTGGCCATGCGTGCGCCTGCCCTGCGAACTGAACCCTACGGCGCTTGTTTTGAGCGATGCCAAGGGTTTCGTAGCCAGTCAAAGCAAGACGTTTAAGCTCCAAGACGTGGAGCCCCTGGTTTGGCAAGGCATCATGCAAGCGACTGATGGGAAATGGAAGAATTACGTGCAACAAGTTATTAGTGAGGAAGATGTGATGAGGAAACTGGACCACATCATCGACGACGTTGTTGACCAAGGACAAGCTATTGTTGTCAACCTGGAGGACGGTACAACCAGAGCAGTGCTGAATGGAGTTGTGATGAGGTTGATGAGATGAGCCCCATTAACGTGGTAACATGCGCGCGAAAGTCGGGACCATTCAGTACTGTCCCAGTGAGAGTAACGAAAATGTGAACGACATCGTCTATTATGAGATATGGCAGACGCCATAGTGGAGGGCACTGGATTAATTTTGACCGCTTGTGCGTTGACTTTCGCGTAGCGCGTGGGCTTGTTTTGCATTTTGCCACCATCAACATTCGGCTGACCCGGCCTGTATTCGACCGAGCTTAACAGTGCAGTGACCACGCTGGAATGAATAAATTTATATACATATGACAAGAACATTGAAAATAGCTGTGATGGGACAACAGAGGAACTGATACGAGCAGGTGTCGACATAAAGAAAATAAAAAGTGGGGCCAGTCCCTTTGGAACAGGCGTCCGCCTGTCAAAAAACAAACAGATGAAGGAATAAAAAGACATCAAACGCCACCTGTTAGAGCTAGAAAGAAGCTGATTACTAGTGTACCTTCTTTCACATAGATGGCGCCACCTTCCAGTAAGTGGCGGCGCGACAGGCGCGTAGGAACACACTAATGTAGCGCGCGACATCCTGATTGGACGAGAGAGCTCTACTTTTCGTAGTGCATATAGTGAACTAGAATACTCATATAGTGGCGCTATAGTGAACTAGAATACTCATATAGTGGCGCGAAAGAAAGCGCGCGGCAGCGTAGAGGCTGAAGCAAAACGCTGCTCCTCGCCGCAAGGGGCGCCACTGCGCCTTTTACTAGCCCTGCGCCAGCCTGCGCTGCCGCTGCCGTGCTGCTTCTCACGTTCAGAACGGCTCTCCGGGCGCTGAACCGAAGTGTTTTGTGTGCGTTCTACGTTTCGGCGTGACTCCTCGAGAAGTGAGTGATCCAGAGAAGAAAATCGTATTGCGTGTGTGAAGTTGGTGCTATATATACAGAGAGGCACGATGCCGAAAAGGAAGACGAACTCTCATTGCTTTGCTCCGGGCTGTCGGAGCGGTTATTCGGGAGCTCCTAAGGCGTCTTTGTTCGCTGCACAGTATTTTTACCACTGAAGCCAACAGCCACAGAAACCAAGGGGCAGAGGGGATTTTTTTAAGTTATTTATTTTGTTGTGTTGATCAATTTAGAATATTACTGAATATGTTATCGTTTAAAGATAACTGATCAGAAAAGCAGAAGAAAAAACAACCACCTGCCGCCGGTGGGATCCGAACCCACGACCTCCGAATTACGCGTCCGGTGCTCTACCTCTGAGCTACGGCGACGGCTGTCAATTCTTCTGCTTTCGGGGGTATTTATGTTTACAAGTAACCTAACCTTGAGAGTGTTCATCAGCGCCACCCACGTTCATAAGCGGCGGACGTAGAACGTCCTGAGTTACCGCAGGTGTGACGCAGAACGTCATCGAACGGAGCGGGTGGAAGCTGCGTGAGAACCCTCTTATGCTTCCTAAGGCGTCAAGGCTGCCAGAATCGAGGCCCTCGCTAAGCAATTAAGCAAACAAGGGAAGGGGATGAGGGGCTCGTTATAAATATGACAGAAGCCAACAGCCACAGAAACCAAGGGGCAGAGGGGATTTTTTTAAGTTATTTATTTTGTTGTGTTGATCAATTTAGAATATTACTGAATATGTTATCGTTTAAAGATAACTGATCAGAAAAGCAGAAGAAAAAACAACCACCTGCCGCCGGTGGGATCCGAACCCACGACCTCCGAATTACGCGTCCGGTGCTCTACCTCTGAGCTACGGCGACGGCTGTCAATTCTTCTGCTTTCGGGGGTATTTATGTTTACAAGTAACCTAACCTTGAGAGTGTTCATCAGCGCCACCCACGTTCATAAGCGGCGGACGTAGAACGTCCTGAGTTACCGCAGGTGTGACGCAGAACGTCATCGAACGGAGCGGGTGGAAGCTGCGTGAGAACCCTCTTATGCTTCCTAAGGCGTCAAGGCTGCCAGAATCGAGGCCCTCGCTAAGCAATTAAGCAAACAAGGGAAGGGGATGAGGGGCTCGTTATAAATATGACAGAAGCCAACAGCCACAGAAACCAAGGGGCAGAGGGGATTTTTTTAAGTTATTTATTTTGTTGTGTTGATCAATTTAGAATATTACTGAATATGTTATCGTTTAAAGATAACTGATCAGAAAAGCAGAAGAAAAAACAACCACCTGCCGCCGGTGGGATCCGAACCCACGACCTCCGAATTACGCGTCCGGTGCTCTACCTCTGAGCTACGGCGACGGCTGTCAATTCTTCTGCTTTCGGGGGTATTTATGTTTACAAGTAACCTAACCTTGAGAGTGTTCATCAGCGCCACCCACGTTCATAAGCGGCGGACGTAGAACGTCCTGAGTTACCGCAGGTGTGACGCAGAACGTCATCGAACGGAGCGGGTGGAAGCTGCGTGAGAACCCTCTTATGCTTCCTAAGGCGTCAAGGCTGCCAGAATCGAGGCCCTCGCTAAGCAATTAAGCAAACAAGGGAAGGGGATGAGGGGCTCGTTATAAATATGACAGAAGCCAACAGCCACAGAAACCAAGGGGCAGAGGGGATTTTTTTAAGTTATTTATTTTGTTGTGTTGATCAATTTAGAATATTACTGAATATGTTATCGTTTAAAGATAACTGATCAGAAAAGCAGAAGAAAAAACAACCACCTGCCGCCGGTGGGATCCGAACCCACGACCTCCGAATTACGCGTCCGGTGCTCTACCTCTGAGCTACGGCGACGGCTGTCAATTCTTCTGCTTTCGGGGGTATTTATGTTTACAAGTAACCTAACCTTGAGAGTGTTCATCAGCGCCACCCACGTTCATAAGCGGCGGACGTAGAACGTCCTGAGTTACCGCAGGTGTGACGCAGAACGTCATCGAACGGAGCGGGTGGAAGCTGCGTGAGAACCCTCTTATGCTTCCTAAGGCGTCAAGGCTGCCAGAATCGAGGCCCTCGCTAAGCAATTAAGCAAACAAGGGAAGGGGATGAGGGGCTCGTTATAAATATGACAGAAGCCAACAGCCACAGAAACCAAGGGGCAGAGGGGATTTTTTAAAGTTATTTATTTTGTTGTGTTGATCAATTTAGAATATTACTGAATATGTTATCGTTTAAAGATAACTGATCAGAAAAGCAGAAGAAAAAACAACCACCTGCCGCCGGTGGGATCCGAACCCACGACCTCCGAATTACGCGTCCGGTGCTCTACCTCTGAGCTACGGCGACGGCTGTCAATTCTTCTGCTTTCGGGGGTATTTATGTTTACAAGTAACCTAACCTTGAGAGTGTTCATCAGCGCCACCCACGTTCATAAGCGGCGGACGTAGAACGTCCTGAGTTACCGCAGGTGTGACGCAGAACGTCATCGAACGGAGCGGGTGGAAGCTGCGTGAGAACCCTCTTATGCTTCCTAAGGCGTCAAGGCTGCCAGAATCGAGGCCCTCGCTAAGCAATTAAGCAAACAAGGGAAGGGGATGAGGGGCTCGTTATAAATATGACAGAAGCCAACAGCCACAGAAACCAAGGGGCAGAGGGGATTTTTTTAAGTTATTTATTTTGTTGTGTTGATCAATTTAGAATATTACTGAATATGTTATCGTTTAAAGATAACTGATCAGAAAAGCAGAAGAAAAAACAACCACCTGCCGCCGGTGGGATCCGAACCCACGACCTCCGAATTACGCGTCCGGTGCTCTACCTCTGAGCTACGGCGACGGCTGTCAATTCTTCTGCTTTCGGGGGTATTTATGTTTACAAGTAACCTAACCTTGAGAGTGTTCATCAGCGCCACCCACGTTCATAAGCGGCGGACGTAGAACGTCCTGAGTTACCGCAGGTGTGACGCAGAACGTCATCGAACGGAGCGGGTGGAAGCTGCGTGAGAACCCTCTTATGCTTCCTAAGGCGTCAAGGCTGCCAGAATCGAGGCCCTCGCTAAGCAATTAAGCAAACAAGGGAAGGGGATGAGGGGCTCGTTATAAATATGACAGAAGCCAACAGCCACAGAAACCAAGGGGCAGAGGGGATTTTTTTAAGTTATTTATTTTGTTGTGTTGATCAATTTAGAATATTACTGAATATGTTATCGTTTAAAGATAACTGATCAGAAAAGCAGAAGAAAAAACAACCACCTGCCGCCGGTGGGATCCGAACCCACGACCTCCGAATTACGCGTCCGGTGCTCTACCTCTGAGCTACGGCGACGGCTGTCAATTCTTCTGCTTTCGGGGGTATTTATGTTTACAAGTAACCTAACCTTGAGAGTGTTCATCAGCGCCACCCACGTTCATAAGCAGCGGACGTAGAACGTCCTGAGTTACCGCAGGTGTGACGCAGAACGTCATCGAACGGAGCGGGTGGAAGCTGCGTGAGAACCCTCTTATGCTTCCTAAGGCGTCAAGGCTGCCAGAATCGAGGCCCTCGCTAAGCAATTAAGCAAACAAGGGAAGGGGATGAGGGGCTCGTTATAAATATGACAGAAGCCAACAGCCACAGAAACCAAGGGGCAGAGGGGATTTTTTTAAGTTATTTATTTTGTTGTGTTGATCAATTTAGAATATTACTGAATATGTTATCGTTTAAAGATAACTGATCAGAAAAGCAGAAGAAAAAACAACCACCTGCCGCCGGTGGGATCCGAACCCACGACCTCCGAATTACGCGTCCGGTGCTCTACCTCTGAGCTACGGCGACGGCTGTCAATTCTTCTGCTTTCGGGGGTATTTATGTTTACAAGTAACCTAACCTTGGGAGTGTTCATCAGCGCCACCCACGTTCATAAGCGGCGGACGTAGAACGTCCTGAGTTACCGCAGGTGTGACGCAGAACGTCATCGAACGGAGCGGGTGGAAGCTGCGTGAGAACCCTCTTATGCTTCCTAAGGCGTCAAGGCTGCCAGAATCGAGGCCCTCGCTAAGCAATTAAGCAAACAAGGGAAGGGGATGAGGGGCTCGTTATAAATATGACAGAAGCCAACAGCCACAGAAACCAAGGGGCAGAGGGGATTTTTTTAAGTTATTTATTTTGTTGTGTTGATCAATTTAGAATATTACTGAATATGTTATCGTTTAAAGATAACTGATCAGAAAAGCAGAAGAAAAAACAACCACCTGCCGCCGGTGGGATCCGAACCCACGACCTCCGAATTACGCGTCCGGTGCTCTACCTCTGAGCTACGGCGACGGCTGTCAATTCTTCTGCTTTCGGGGGTATTTATGTTTACAAGTAACCTAACCTTGAGAGTGTTCATCAGCGCCACCCACGTTCATAAGCGGCGGACGTAGAACGTCCTGAGTTACCGCAGGTGTGACGCAGAACGTCATCGAACGGAGCGGGTGGAAGCTGCGTGAGAACCCTCTTATGCTTCCTAAGGCGTCAAGGCTGCCAGAATCGAGGCCCTCGCTAAGCAATTAAGCAAACAAGGGAAGGGGATGAGGGGCTCGTTATAAATATGACAGAAGCCAACAGCCACAGAAACCAAGGGGCAGAGGGGATTTTTTTAAGTTATTTATTTTGTTGTGTTGATCAATTTAGAATATTACTGAATATGTTATCGTTTAAAGATAACTGATCAGAAAAGCAGAAGAAAAAACAACCACCTGCCGCCGGTGGGATCCGAACCCACGACCTCCGAATTACGCGTCCGGTGCTCTACCTCTGAGCTACGGCGACGGATTCTTGACAGCCGTCGCCGTAGCTCAGAGGTAGAGCACCGGACGCGTAATTCGGAGGTCGTGGGTTCGGATCCCACCGGCGGCAAGTGGTTGTTTTTTCTTCTGCTTTTCTGATCAGTTATCTTTAAACGATAACATATTCAGTAATATTCTAAATTGATCAACACAACAAAATAAATAACTTAAAAAAATCCCCTCTGCCCCTTGGTTTCTGTGGCTGTTGGCTTCTGTCATATTTATAACGAGCCCCTCATCCCCTTCCCTTGTTTGCTTAATTGCTTAGCGAGGGCCTCGATTCTGGCAGCCTTGACGCCTTAGGAAGCATAAGAGGGTTCTCACGCAGCTTCCACCCGCTCCGTTCGATGACGTTCTGCGTCACACCTGCGGTAACTCAGGACGTTCTACGTCCGCCGCTTATGAACGTGGGTGGCGCTGATGAACACTCTCAAGGTTAGGTTACTTGTAAACATAAATACCCCCGAAAGCAGAAGAATTGACAGCCGTCGCCGTAGCTCAGAGGTAGAGCACCGGACGCGTAATTCGGAGGTCGTGGGTTCGGATCCCACCGGCGGCAGGTGGTTGTTTTTTCTTCTGCTTTTCTGATCAGTTATCTTTAAACGATAACATATTCAGTAATATTCTAAATTGATCAACACAACAAAATAAATAACTTAAAAAAATCCCCTCTGCCCCTTGGTTTCTGTGGCTGTTGGCTTCTGTCATATTTATAACGAGCCCCTCATCCCCTTCCCTTGTTTGCTTAAGTATTTTTACCAGGAAGAGAACATCTGTGTAATATATTTTCTACATTTCAGGTGTCACTGAAAAGTGTCCGCAGAGCCATATTGCTCTAGATGGCAAAAATGTTGCATTACAAGCCCTGTACGGGATCACATCTAGCCACACCAACCCAAACAGTTTTGAGGTTCAGAGGGTGTCACCTGCACTGTGGCATCAAGTGACAGGCGGCTAATATTTTATATAGCTGGTTATGTCGCCAGAAAATGTGCCCTGAAGACGAGCTGTGAAAGCTGCCTGAATTTGCTTTTGCTGACAAAAGAGGCGGCTGGGAACTAAAACCTAGCCCCGTTCACTCGCATGAAAGACAACGATGGTCTTCTGTATCCCGCTGCTCCCCTCTACAAATTTGTAGCTGATCTAAAAAATGCCTTCACGACAAGTTTTAGCCTCCTAGAACTACATGCAGACAATATCGTTGATATTGTACAGGTGGTTAAGGCAAAAACAGAGCTTCGGCTTGGCTGTCCTGACCACTGTGAGAATGTGGCAGAGCTCACTGCTTTTTATATAACAACCTGTCTTCAATTTCCGGAGCCCTCCACTACGGCGTCTCTCATAGCCTCATAGCTCATAGTCGCTTTGGGACGTTAAACCCCATAAACCAACCAAACCAACCAACTTTTTTATGAAAAGCATCAATAGCAGCAACAACCGGAAGCGCCAAGCTTCTGAGTACCTGAAAACGAGTCGTTGCACTTAGATCTCCGAAGCACCTTGTTAGGAAAGCTACAAGCCCAGCCTTGATTCCGCGGATGACATTGCTATGTAACCTAATTTCGGCTGATTACGCCAATAATGTGCCTCCCATCAAACCAATATTCGCTTCAATTTTCCTTTCACATGTCTGCACTTGCCAATAAAGGTATGATGCTCGCCTCCCGTGTCTTCTCAACTTGGCATATGTCATGCATACATTGCAAGACTTGCCGAAAATTGGGGTGGAAATATTTTCAATCGTGAGTGACATTCAGTCAACAAAGTAAGTTTCTGAGGCTGCCTAACCGCCTCAGAAAAAAACTGACTTCCGTAAACTAGCTGGCACGTAAGCGCGCGGACAGATGAATGAGGAATGTAGTTTTCTTTAACTGTAAGCCGCCGTGGTGGCTCTGGTTATGGTGCTCGGCTGCTGACCCGAAAGAAGCCGGTTCGATCCCGGGCGCGCCGATCGAATTTCGTCGGAGGCGATATGCTAGAGGCCCGTGTGCTGTGCGGTGTCAGTGCACTTTAAAGGGACCCTGAAATGGTTTCTTCAATCATATTTTTTTGCAACAACTCTGTAGAGGTGGTCTCTGCGAGTGTTCTAGTCTGATTCCGAAAGCTGCGCGTGGAACCAATAATTTACAAACAATTTTTCAAACTTGCCGCTCACAGCCGATTGGGGCGACACCTCACCGCGCGTTTTTACCCGCCCCTACCACATGACGTAAACTGGGCAGCCTTGGCCATGGACTGGGCGACCCTTCTCATTGGCTCTGCCAATTGACGTCACGCGCAATTTTTGCAATATTTTATTTGAAACTGAGCACTGATGCTCCTTGAAATACTATTTTATTGATTGCTTATTATTTTTTAAAACACACGTATACAGAGGTAAGAATCCAGCGCATTTCTTGAAATTAAAGTGGTACTTCCGGTAAAGAAGGAAATCCGTCTGCTCACAAAAACATGTGTTCTCGTCGAATCTTGGCGCCCGCCTTTGCGAGTTTCCTAGCTGCGCCGACGAGTCGCTGCTATAGTGTACTAGAATTATATATATCGCTGCTGTCGTCGCCCTGTGGGTCTCGGTATGGCGTGTACTGAAAGGCTCGAAGCCCATCTCAGCGGTAGCTGCACGCAGCCGCGCTTCGAGCTCCGGATCCATGCCGTTCGAGCAGCAATCAGGAGACACATGTGCGAACTTGGACGCTAGGCCTATATCTCGTTCTGCGTCGAAGCCGCAGCGGCCGGCGCTTCGGATGTCGCCTGAGCTATAATAAAAGGCTTACTCTACACATCGCTTTACAGTCAACCGCATCATCTCACAGTAAAGTAATAGTATGGTCACTTTCCGCGACGCCTTCAGCCACGAAGCGAGCGGGCGCCAGGCGAGCCGGACCCCAACGTCAGGCCAGCGGCAGCTGCAAGGCGTTGTGGCCAGAAATTTGCTCGTATCACAGTTGTTACCTTTACCAGCAGCTCAGTATTGGTCAGCGATCCTCAAAAATGACACATTTTTCATATTTCTTGGCCTAGGGTTTATTATTTACGTCAAGAACACTCTTTAGCTCATTTTTTATGACGCCGGCAGACCTGATCCAGGCCGGTCGGCCGGCCGGCACGCTCGGCGTACTTGACGTTCGCACAAGGAAATACAAAACAGCCATTCTACCAGAGATGATGCTTCCTAGATTCGAGCAACGACAACATGTCTGTTCAAAAGTGGATCTTTCGGCAACGACACCGAATGCGGCAACGCCGGGCGACGAACTGCGCGCTGGTCCCAGGCTGCCCTAGTCGTCGCTAGGCCTAATGGTTTCGCATCGAAGTCGTGGATGACGGCGCTTCGGAAGTCGCTTGCGCTATATTAAAATGCCTACTCTTCACATCGCTTTACTGCGAACTCGTCCCATAATAGAATATATATTCGATTTCCACGACGCCTTCAGCAACGGAGCTAGCAGGCGGCAGGCGAAGCGTCGCAGCAGCACCAAAGCGGCTATGGGATGAAATCTGCCAGTATCGCATTCATCACTTTTACGATCAGCTCGGTATTGGCCAACGACCGTCTGAAGTGATGTATTTTTGACATGCATCTATCCCAGGGCTTGCTATAAACGTGAACAAAGAATACTAACGCGTTTTTCACTCGCCGGCGGCCGGCATCAAGGCTGGCAGGCCGGCCCGGCGTGGCTCGGCCCCGAGCGCACTGAGGAGCGCGCTGTACGTCATCACGACGCTGCCGCTCTCCGCGCGCGCTTTGGCTACCGCTTCCCGTCGTTGCGTCTGCCGCGCGCGGCTCGTCGTTGACATCTAGAAAGTTGCACGCAGGCGACGAGGTGCGATCGGACGTTGCGACGCCGTTCGCAACAGCGCACCGCAGTGAATCGCACTCACTTTCGCACATGTGTCTACGACCACCGGAAGTAAACAAGCAGAGCGCCATTTCTTGACGTATGCATGGGCGGAGCATCGGCCCGTCTTTTCTTTTTTTTTCGGAGCGAGCCCCGCGTGTATGAGTTGAGAGTGGTATGTGGGGGAGAGGAGGAACATAATTTTTAATCCGCGATATCTTCGGTGTTGATGGAGTTCGCTTAACAATTTTTGCGGTGCGGCGACAAGTGATGCAATACCGATCTCTCGTGGGCTTTTGCTAACCTTGGCAAAGAGCTTTTCAGGGTCCCTTTAAAGAACCCCAGGTGGTCGATATTATCCGCAGCCCTTGACTACGACGTCCCTAATAGCCTGAGTTGCTTTGAGACATTAAACCCCATATTACCAAACTATAATCGCAGGTAAACAAAATAAGCCTGGTAAGAGATGCATCTAGACAACTAACACCCACCGGCAAAACCGTGAGCCTCTCTCATTGCCCGTTCTCGGTAGCAGACGGCATGCAACGACGCGGTTTTTCATCATCGCCGAACTGCTCAAAAAGGCACGGCGTGGAAAAAAAGTGCCTACCAGGTTACTTTGAAGCTAGTTGAAGCAAATGACATGCATGTTTGTTAACTACAGGCGTATTAGAGCACCACACCGACACAACGACGTGGAGAGACATACACAAGCTCCATACGGAGCCGCGACGCCGCCGCTGGAAAAAGTTGCAGGGGCGCCACCGGGTGGCTTCTACGCCAAAGAGCACGCCCGCGCCCTTCCGTTCGCGCCACTAGGATAGTATTCTAGTTCACTATAGTAGTGCAGCAAACATCTTATAGATTGCCCGACGGCGCCTGCCTGGCTCGTCTGTCATGTCTGGCGGGGCCTTCGATCACAACACTGCCAAATGCCAATGTTGCGAACAAAAAATGACAGCGGTTGAACTCTGTTACACTGAACGGTCGAACGATTGCTGTTCTTGCTTCTGCTTTGATTTTGCTGTTTCTTACCTCTTGGCTTAACTTGTTGCTTGCGGCTGCTCTGTGTACTGGGATTAAGTACTCAGCTTGCAAGTTTCAACCGTGTATTAAGTTATGCTTCTTTATTCGGACCGATTCCGGCAAACACCGTCTTGTGGTCCCTGAAGTAGTTGGCTATGGTTTGCAGTTCTACTATGGTAATATCGGCAGGGATAGCTCGCAATGCCAAAATTGGAGGTCATCACCCAACGAGCACATTCAAGTTGGCCAGAATATCGATTTTGGCTCAAATAAGAAGCCGAATTTTGGGGGGGGGGCGTGGGCGAATGTTGTTGTTGACCACGGCCAGTATTGAGGGCAGCATCGCATTGGCCAAAGTATACTTCGGCAACTGACTTAAATCTGTTGCTTAAAGGGTCAGTCTACTGAATTTTATTGACCATATTTTCTTTGCGGCAACCGATAGCTCTTTACTCAAATTACCGTTTAGCCAGCTGTGGTTCCAAGGAGTGCGGTAGAACATTTTAAAATAGAATTTATTAATGTGGGAACACATCTGTATGAGATGGTAGTCTCATCTGGCAACCATCTGGATTTCCGCCGCGCGGCGACAAACATGGCGGCGCCCGTCGAAGCCGGACCTCTCGCTTCGGACTGAATTCTCGTTGTTGCTTCCTTTTTCAGTGCGTTCACTGGCCATAAATGTGGCGCCTGTCTTTCGCTTCGTCTCATCTCGCCTATAAGAAAACATATGAGATAAATTTGCTCTATTTTAATAATTAGAGTGACGATTCTGCCGCTCCTAGGCTTAAGTGGAGAGTCGGTTTGTTTACAGCAATGGTTCCCGTCCTGACGACCAGATGGCGCCACTATAGGCTGAGTTTATTTTTGCGCCTCTGCTAGCATACGCTGAACTAAAAGTGGGAATGTGCCTGCGTTTTGCGTACGTGTAACTATAAATATTCATGTGATTTACAGAAAAAGTGAGCGGTACGCCTTCTACAGTTTACTAGAACAAAACGTGCATTTCTCTGACATTGGGGCATACAAATCGTACGTAGTATATTCACTTATGCTTCTACAAAAAAAGACTACCACTTTCTTGAACAAAATGAACGTTTGGGGTCGCCACCATGCATTTTTACGCGACTTTTAACGCCGAAATAAAATATAAATTCCCGCCTAAACCGGGCGCAGATCCCTCGTTATTGATGTTATAGGGTGCCAACTACCAGAATATGCCATTATTTATATACTCATCTCGGTGAGTAGACTGACCCTTTAAGGTCACTTCAAAGTAAAAACTACATACCGACTGGAACTCGAGTCTCTGCATATAATAGAGCTGTCACTCTGAAAAGTAGTATAAAACTCGCTTCGAGTGAAAGACTCGCATGCTCTAGTTCTTTATTTTTCTTTCACGAAACCCCCAACTATCTGTCAATTCTTTTGGTCTGTTTTGTTCATTTTAACTTTTTTCATTTCCTGGGAAAGGGCCCCACGAGCACTCGGCTGTGACAAGACCAAAATATATATCATTTACCAGCAATAATTTAGTCTTTTAAAAGGTGAATTATAATATTATAATTGCAATGCTTTACATAATCATCACACAGTATGCGAAAGCAAAAATTTCGAAGAACGGTGTGTTTGCAAGTGAAATAGAAATTGAGTGACGATATTGCAATTTCGGAACATTTGCAAGTAAAATGTTAAACCTGCAAGCTCTGCGCAGGTACATTCAATATGCATGCTAGGTGCAGCCAACAGGCCGGATAATTCTTTGTGTTTCTTGGTCTGAAATCGCTTACATGTGTCTCCTGAATGCGTTGGTCTTAAACGCCCATGACCTTCCTGGTAAACGACGCTTTCACTGAGGGAGATATTCGAGCAGCTCAGGCCATCTATAAGCTGAGAGTGCGCAGCGGGGCCTCCTCGCGAGTAATGTACGAGTAATGTATGCGCATGCCAGTGAACTGCTTGATGGGCCGGAATGGAGTACAAAGTGGCCGTGACCTTTGTGATGCAAATGTGGCTGCGCTTCGCCGAGACGGGCCCGCTAGCGGCTATCAATCAGCCGTCGGCTCGGGCTGCTCTGCGGGAGTGCGTCTTTTCTGCGTCGATGGTTACGAATTGCGTCTTGTCCGCACAAATGAGGATCTGGCTACCCAAGAATACTAAAGTAGCGCAGACCACGCGCAGCCATTCATCGGACAGAAAGAGAAGCAGCCTGGAGAGTGGCGCGTGCCACCGTGAGTAATAAGGGCTCACAGAACGGTCGACATGCCTGTGTAAGCTGTTTTCGGTGGGGAATATGACATTGTTCATTATATTACGTGCCTGGGTCAATGGTAGAGTGGATTCCTTGTTCTGACACTTGTTACATTGTGACGTCATTGGCATGGCACAATGACGTCATGCGTGACTTTGCTATATGAAAACCAATCAGCTTAAAGGGACAGTGAGGAGAGCTCTATTAATATTTTTTTTTAAAGCAAAATCCGATAGTTCGGCATTTCATGGCTTTGTTGCCACTTGGCCGGCAGCGAAAGATGCATTTATTGCTAAGAAATTTGGATTCGAAGTTGAAAAGTTTTTCCCGCCGCTCTGATTCAAACTTGGGATTCTCCTATGACGACACAGGACTAAGTGACGTAAAACAAGACGCGAAACATGACGCAACGCAGACTCCGTGATTTCTGGCGGCCAGCAGTGCGGCCTGGCAGCAGCCAAAAAGAAAGCTACCGCCGGCCGCACGTTGAAGGCATCTATCGGCTATTGCGGCCGTCGCTACCGTCGCTTCGTTTACGTTTGCACCGGCGTTTTGCCAGCGTCACGATGGATCCCGTTTTCAAAAAGAAGTTCTCCGAAATAGACATCTTTAGCATAACTTGTAGCTTGTTACCGTTAGCGGAATACCGGGAGCCCGCCTACTGCGGGTAAGCAGACGCTGATTGGTCCCGATGCTGCAGGCGCACGCGTAGCTGCTGGGTACGTGGCGCCATCTGACGACGTCAAGGAGATTTGCGCAAGCATTGGCTGTGCCCCAGTGATTCGTGGCTTCTCGTGTCCTAGTGTTGCTACAACCATTGGTTCTAGCAACACTGTTTTGTCCTATGACCTTATCACGCTTGTACTTGCGAGTTTGGCCTGTGGCGGCGATACCTGTATTTTTGTTCTTGCTCTTTTCTACGTTACAAGAGCTTTGTTGTCAGTATGAATGGCATTTTTGTAATCAGGAGCTGGTATTCTGTCGATACAAGCCAACTTCAATTTCTCCTCAGTGTCCCTTTAACATAATCGTCCTGCTCCGCTCCCCGTACGTTCTCCTCCTCGCACTCCTTCGCGTTGCGCCGACGACGCCCTAGAACCGGGAAGCATGCCCTTACAACTGTATAATAGAGTTTTCGCTGACCTGTTTTACAGTCCTACAGCTGTGCGGGGCGGGTGCTGAAGTGCGCATGCGCATTATGCTCACGCGCTAGCAGACCAGCGGAGCGGCGCCACCGATGTGCTGGCGGGCCAGCTTAGCGGAGCGTCGTATCGTACGGAAACGCCTCGGGATTTCTGGTTAATCCAAGATGGCTGCC
This sequence comes from Amblyomma mixtum, assembly GCF_055824585.1. Taxonomy (NCBI): domain Eukaryota; kingdom Metazoa; phylum Arthropoda; class Arachnida; order Ixodida; family Ixodidae; genus Amblyomma; species Amblyomma mixtum. The sequence continues at coordinate 21,431,879 of NC_143014.1, forward strand.
TCCGGCTTAACGGTCGCGCCTGAGAGCGTTTACAAGTTGCACTGTCTCAAGGGCTCACCTCCCCGAATACAGTCATGGAAAGGGCTTCAAAATCGAGAAGGATCCCTGTTTGCAATGCGACGTGGTTGAGGTGAATCCTCTCGAGCGTCTGTGTGTACACGTGGACGCGGGTGCCAGAAAGAGTCGTGGTCGCAGTCAAGCGTGATTTGGCGTTGCGCGCAGAGAAGCACAGCATAGACCTCCTTATCAGCTACTTTCGGCAGGAAGCGAAGCAAATGTGCGAAAGTCATTGCCATTACGCCTGTGTGAATTTGTTTAGCTAATGAGTGAATATTCGTGCACTCATATGCAAAGAGGTTCAGCTGGACACCCTGCAAACGTTCCCAGCTCGAGAGATTGCCGATGTACCTCCACTTTGGTCGCGAAAAAGGACGGAGTCTGATTTCTTGTGCGCGACGAAGGAAGCAAGAAAAACACGGACATTGCCGCTGCAAGCGGCCACTTAAAGCTCCTCTATGACGTTTTCTGTCCACCAGGTTAGGTAGCGCTAACCTCCCTTCCCCCACGGCACTTGCTCTTCACACATAGTTTTCTTACTTCCGGTCTTGAACGGAAGGAAGCGCTGCCATTTTGTTTCTCGGTTCTCGGGGCGAGTGTGTGGCTCCGTTGCACCGTTTCTTTTTTCATCCATCGCCGTATTGCTGTCCGAGTGCTATTTTTTCAAGCAGTGTCTAAAAAAGAAGCATATTGCGCTAGTAGCTCGAGTCCGCATGCGATGATTACATCATGTGAAAAGCGTCGACATTTCTGAGCGTTCAAGCCACGGAGTTGACTGACGCCGAGGAATAGGGATCGGATCCGAGTGCTAAACAAGTCGGTTAGTCTGCTAGAGGCTGAGAAACAGCGTAGCAGCGTGAAGACGCAAGCTGTGCTCGAGCGTCGAAGTACGCTGCACCGAGGCGATTGAAGCAGATACAAAATGGAGGCCGACTTCCGGCGGCAACCGAAAATCAGAACCGGAAAAGTCATATGCGCAAGCAAACACCGCGAGGAAACCCAAAGAGTAAAATGGAGAGGCGGTTGGAAGATCCGCCGCTCCCCCCCCCCCCCCCCCCCACTAAATAGACCGGGTAGCAAAAAGCAAGAAAATAATTCTTTTCAAGGCGGGACCATGACGTAGACATGTGACGCACTCCACCAGATACCACGCCTCCGGTTAACATCGGAGGAGGAAGGGCGATTTTTCCTTGCGGAGCCTACTCAACAAGGCGCGAGAGAGAAAAATCTCGAGGAGGGAACGGAAGGAGAGGAGCATGGCGGAGGTAGCTTGATTGCGATGGCTCTAATTACGCTATTAATGAGTCCTTAAAAAATATTTGCGGCCGCGCCTTCCGGGGACGATGCCTCTGTGCCAGAGAGGTAGAAAATATTTTCGACCAGGAGGTGGGGGGTTGCCCTTTAAACGACGAGTGTTTTTTAATACACGGTGATCACACGCAAAAAACGTAAGACAGCACACTGGAGAATGTGCGATATGCAAACAAGTTATTCACAAGTAAAAAACCGAATATGAAACCAGGCAATACGACTATTGGGTACCGCGTTGTTAGACATCCGTCGTCTTCGGTAAAGTGGTCACGAGCGTGAATCGACTGGCGGATAGATTTTTAAATTCATTTTTCTCTCCGATAAATGCGCGTTTCGCTTCCGGACAAAGGTAAGCATTGCCAGAAAAAGCGAGATGATGGTGTCGCGAATCGGGGTGACGAGTCCCCAACTGCTGAAGGGGAACGCTTTCGCGTGCAGGTTCGAATAAGAAAAGAAACGAATGAAACAAAACAAAACAAAGCCGTGTTTATACTTTAAGGAAAAGGAGCCAATAAAGGAAACGAAAACACCAAGGAAAACACACACTAGACACGCGTACAACACTACGGATAAAAAGGAGAGAGTTCAAAATATACAAAGCGTCCCAGGTGGAGCGGGAATGCCTTGCAGGCAGCACAGACGCGGGTTGGCGACTTGCGATGCGTTGCTGGCGTTGCGTCCAGGGAGGCGGTTGTAGAGAGCCAGGAGGTGAGGAACGGAGATGGACACGGGAGACGCTGACGAACTCCTGTCAGCCGCCCCCAAGAACTGGGCAGCTGCAGCAGGAAAACCGTAGCCAGGTCCTGTCGACGACGTTCCAAAACACCGTAGGCTTGTGCAGCCTATCCAAGGAAGCCTTGGCAGCAAGACCCTAAATCCATCTGCTGCCTCTTCCGACCTCGAAAGGGACGCAGTAGGCCTGCGTCGTTGATTCAATGAAGTCCATGGCAGCACAGACCCGAAGTGTGACCGCTGCCACCTCCACGCTTGAATGGGGCTCAATGGTTTTGCGTTGATGATTCAAGGGAAGTCACCGGCAGCACGGACCCAACGTCCGACAGCTGCCACTTCCACGCTTGAACGACCAGACTTGTGGTGCGGTGTCTTCCTCTACACCTCGATTTGCTGACACGTCAACCCTCCGCTTCTCGTGCCTGCCTCGCGCACACCATACGCACGCGCACACGCGCAACGCGGGGCTGGCACGCAAGGCGCTCCGCTGTCCGACGCACCACTGCCGACACGCCGCGTTTCAAAAATCCCTCGACAGTGTGGTGTGCACATCACATATGCCCCCCCTTCGTAAAAGTTTTTTCACATAGAAAAAACTGCCATTGGTGCACACAACACTTATGTTCATGTGGTAAACAGGCAACTTAGGTCTCCCTGATGTCCACGAAGGCAATTTACACTCTCACACACGGAGGCACATGGGAACGCGCACACAGTGAACATGGAGTCAAACACTATACATCTGGCAAACGCCAAAAATAAAAACTATACAAAACACCAGACAAACGTTAAACACGTCCATACCATACAGGTGAATATGTACACACTGAACAATCCATAATCGGAGAACGAAGGAAGAAAAACCAACCACAAGCTCTACTGCAGTGCATTTGCACAGATTACAAACACTTGATTACACATCACTGTACATTGGGCATGACCCTCCGGCAATTTACAAATTATATCTTACAAAACGGTCTCTTCGGACGAACGCTCTTCGTACCGTTTAAGCATATTAATGCGGAATAGCTTTTTAGTGTGGACCAAATCGATCCAATAATCCACATCATTCTTTTTGCCAGAAACCGCGAATGGACCTTTCCACTGCATCAGGAGTTTATTATGGCTACTCGGCAAAAGAATGAGGGCACGATCTCCAACACTTAAATACCGCTTCTTGCTATTCCTATCATAGTATCTTTTCTGAGATTTCTGGGCACGCAACAAATTTTGATGTGCAGCATTCACAGTTTGCTCGATACGTTCTCTTAGATCAAGAACGCACCCATATATCGTCTTTGTGTCTTCTCCCATCTCCTCCCTTGTCCAAAGCTCTCTGAGGACTGCGAGCGGTCCTCGCACATGTCCGAATATCAACTCAAAAGGAGAAAACCCTAGACTTGCCTGCGGCACCTCTCTGTATCCAAACAGAAGCGCAGCGATATAGTGATCCCAAGTTTTGGGCTGCTCTTCACTGAGCTTCCGCAGCATCTGCTTCAGTGTGCCATTAAATTTCTCCACCATCCCGTTGCACATTGGATGGTAAGGGGTCGTGCTGAGATGTTTCACCGCCAAGAAATCATTGAGCTGTCTCATCATTTCCGAAGTGAAATAGGAGCCCTGGTCACAGAGGATCTCTCTCGGAAAACCTATTCGAGAAAAATCTCCACCAAACCTTCTGCCACGGTTGCTGAATCTACCTTTCGCAGAGCCACAGCGTCGGGATACCGCGTGGCGAAATCGACGAGCGTGAGAATATACCTATTCCCTTTCACCGATGTGGGTGAAAGCGGACCGACAATATCGACAGCAACCCCATCAAAAGGAGTGTCGATAAGAGGCATGCGTCCCAGCGGGGCCTTCCCTACTTTGCCCTTCGGGCACGTCCTTTGGCAGGTGCCGCACGACCTGACATACCTTTTAATCTCCTCCTGCACTCCCGGCCAGTAGAATTCTTCCAGCATTCGATCTGTAGTCTTCTTAATGCCCTGATGCCCCGCCAACGGGTTATCGTGGGCAAGCCTTAACACCTGCGATCGGCAAGACTTTGGAAGTACCAAATCAAATCAAATCAAATCAAATCAGTTTATTTAAACATCCTAGGATGCTTAGGGGCACGGTTAAAAAGCCCTAAACGGGCTTGACGAGGTCCATGCCCCCTACAAGGCATAAGTGGAACGCATCTGATACATCAGAACAGAAATACACCAGCAGAAACGCAGCTGCTCATGAACAGAAAACTATGTAAAAAGACAAAAGCATGATGGGAATAACAATGACAAACTTAAGGTTATGAAACTTGACAGATATGATGAACGAAAAATGCAAAGCACTGGGAAACAGAGCTGTATGAGTACATATAACATAGACAAAGAAACTAACAATATTACTGTATGTAGTTGTGCAAAAATATATTACGCAAATCCCTGAAATATTTGTCAGTGACGTCTGTGCCATCTTCTCCGGAAAATTGGTTAAGGAGAGATGGCAAGCAAAACTTCAACATTTGTTTTCCGTAATTGGTGCGGCAAACGTCAACTTTCCATCTCTCTGGTTTTCGCGTACAATGCACAGGATCATTCACTGAGAGCCTGGCTAGTTCAGCTAATGAATTATTGTGTTTGATTTTTTCTGATTTGTAATAGCGAATCAGTCTATAGGGGTATAGACACTGTATGCGGATGATGTTAAACGTATTGAACAATTCGGCTGTGTGTGAGTAAGGAGGCACTTTTCCAATTATGCGGATTGCACTTTTTTGTATATGTGAAAATTTATTAATATTTCCGAGTGTAGTAGTTTCCCAGACAAGCTCGTCATAATTCATGACTGAGGAAAACGGAATTGTAAAGCAATATATTAATGGAAGTTGGAAAGAGTGAACAGTGGCGGCGTAAATAGCCAGTCGTGAGCGATAGTTTGTTTACAAGGTAGGTAACGTGGTCGTCCCATGACATATTCTCAGAGAAAATTACTCCCAAAGTTTTAAATTGCGAAACTACTTCGATTTGACTGTTATTGATCATAAGGGATGGAGGATGAAAAAACTTATGACGTGGATGGAAGATAACTGCTTTGGTCTATCAACGTTAATTTTTAGCTGGTTTGCAGTTGCCCAAGCGTTTATGAGCGCCAATGTCCTGTTTGCTCTTTCGGCTAAAGTGGCTTGATTGTCCGGATAGAAACACACTTGTGTCGTCGGCGTATATAATATAGTCAGCAGACTTATTAATGTTAACAATATCATTGACGTAAATTAAAAACAGGAATGGCCCTAAAATGCTCCCCTGAGGAACGCCTGAAACTACTGATTTCACGGCTGAGCAATGCCTGTTTATATCAACGAACTGTGTACGGTGTTGTGAATATGAAAATAACAAAGAGAGGGCTTTGCCGCGAAAGCCATAGTGGTCGAATTTTTGAAGGAGGATTCGGTGGTTGATAAGATCAAAGACTTTCGTGAAGTCTAAAAAAAATGCCAAACACCACGTTTTTATTTTCAAAATTTTGTAATATCAGCTCCTTTTGAGCAAGCAGAGCTAATTCGGTTGACTTGTTCTTTTGAAAACCATACTCTGCCGGAGTTATGATGTTATGCTTATCGGAGAAAGCTTTTAAGCGTTGAAGAATGATTTTACTACCTGTCGAACCTCTCTGCCAGAGGCGAGATGATAGAGGCGGTACAGCAAACCCTTTTCGACAGAATACGAGTGCGAACTGCTGTGTTTACCATGGAACGCCTTTCCTATTTTCTGCCAACACGCCTTCAGTGAACCATCCTCTCTTTGCTCTTTTTCTAACTTCTCCTTGGTGAACTGCATGGGACCGACTCTTAAAGCGGTATTTTCCCTACTTTGTCCAGAAGCTTCTTTTCCAGCCAATACCACTTTTGGGCCCTCGTTCTCGCAATTTTCGCAGGCTGCCTCGTCATTGACTATGCCAGGGTGTAATTTAGCAGTGGGCTTTGATTTCTTCCAATTAATATCTGGATTTGACGGCTCGCGGACCTTTGATATGTTTCCAATTATGACATCGTACAATGGTGTCTCCATGCACTTCTCCAGGGACGTCCCAGTGAAATAAGGGGAAGCGATATAGACTTTTGCCTCGGGAACTTCCAGACTACTACCATCAATGAGGAACATAGTAGATCTCGAGCCGGTGAGAGCTGAGTCAGGAACTAGGGCCCCCCGCACAACCACCGTATTACTTCCCGTGTCCCGTAAAACACGTACGGGTAGACCACGGAGCTCTCCCTCTAGGACCGGCACGTGTTGTGCGTGTGCAGGATTTTTCTGGACAAGTCCGACCACCACCTTATCCTCACCTGGTTCAAGCATACCTGCTGTTGTGGACATCTCTTCATGCGCAACACACTCTGGCTGAACACAACAGGACGACTAGTTTTGATTTTCTTGTTTTCTTGAGCAAGAACTTACTTTATCTCGTGTTTTACAGCAATAAACGCAATAGAGCTGTTTTGGCTTTGAGCGACAGTCGGCAGCCTTATGTACTAAACGATTACAAATGAGGCACTTACTGACTGTCTATTGGATGGAGCATCCTTCTCTTTCGGAATGCCCATCTCGAACGGTTCTTTGAACAAAGACAAGTTTCTTTGCCGCTGGGCCTATAGAAAGTTGTCTGCTGCCTCAGCCATTTTGTCTAGCGTCTTGCATTTCCTTTCTCGAAGGAAAATCGCCAGACGAGTATGGCAGTTCCTCACGATCTGTTCGGCCACCACCAAGTCACGTAAATCATTGTACGTTGTGGCCGTTCCCGACATCTCGACCCATCGATCGAAAAGGCTAAGCAAGTGTGCTGCGTATTGCTTGCCTGTTTCTTTATCAAGCGGCTTATTTTCACGAAACCTTTCACGATAACCATCCGCTGTGAAACGAAAGTGTTGGAGCAAGGCTAGTTTTGCCTTATCGTAATCCATTGAATCTGCTAGTGATAGTCGACCGAACACACGGAGAGCCTCCCCAGTCAAAGACATACTGAATGCTGTAGCCCATTTTTCTTTAGGCCAGCTGTGCCCTTCTGCGATACGCTCAAAACGTTTGAGGTATGCATCTAAGTCATCCCTGCGTTCGTCAAAAGGCGGGATCAACTTGTGTGGGCTAACCGCTGCTGAGGGCCCCGGTGCGGATTCTCGGTTACCTCCACCAGCTTCTGCGAGCCTTAATTGTAGCTGCAATCTCCGCTCTTCAGCCTTTTCTAGCGACTTTGCATGCTCGCGTTGGGCTTCTGCTTGGGCCTTTTCGTGCTCGCGTTCTGCTGCACGTGCTGCGCGTTCGGCTTCCCGTGCAGTGCGTTCCTTCTGCTCAGCGGAAACCCACGAACGCAGCTCGACATCTCTCAACCCCATCTTTTCGCCTAATTGAACCAACTCCTTTAGCGTTGTCATCGTTTCTTTTTACGGACTCACGAAAGGGGAAAAAAATCATTGAGATATTTATGCCTGCTGTCTCACCATCTGCACATGCGCCTAGATCGGCTACGTCACAAGACATCGGACTACAGGATGCTATAAAAGGAAGCGCAGCGGACGTCCAGTTCAGTGGGCTTGGCAGCAGCACAATGGGCACTTCGTTCATGAACCACTTCTGCTTCATGGTGCAGGTTAGTACCTACCTGCCCGCCCGCTGCTATTGCAGTGACAACAGATTTTTGCTGCTGCTGCCCTGCCCAAAGTGTGTTAGTGAATTTCTAGCTGACGTACACTTCTTCAAAAAGAACCTACTATTATGCGGAGATGTTGAATCTGACCCCGGCCCAACACAGGAAGAAATGTTGTCGCACCTTCTTTCAGGCCAGAACACCATGTCTGCTTCTATCAATGCTGTTGTGTGGAAGCAAAGCGTACTTGAAGAAAAATTACTGTCATTACCGAACGCATTTCCACTTTGGAAGTCCAAGCTGCAGCTATAAACGCATTGAAAAAGAAGTAAATGATCTCAAACAGACAGTAAACAAACTCGAAAAGAATGTTTCTTATCGCCTCAACAAAGTCGACGATCTAGGAAATCGAAGCCGAAAAAATAATTTGAACATTTACAGGTTGGAGGAAGAGAGCGAGGAAACATCAGAACTTGCAGAAAATCTCAACAAAGAAGTATTTGAAGAAAAAAAAACTTGGAGTAAGAATAAACTGCATTGAAAGGTGCCACTGGTTAGGAAAAAAGAAAGCTAATGACGGCCCAGTTATCCTCAGACTACAAGACTACAGCAAGAAAATTTTGATATTAAAAAAGTTAAGTGTAGACAACATCATGTATGCATGGAATCAAGAAGAAAACAGGCGCGTAAAAATTCCTAGAAAGAGTGAATGACGAGGAAAGGGGGGCACACAGACATTGAGAATTCTGAACATTAACTGCCGTAGTGTTTTGAACGCAAATGCGCAGTTTTAGTCTCTACAATTTTCACAAGACGCGGATATCGCTCTGCTGACCGAAACGGGGTAGAGCACCGATATTTATGACAGCGAGTTTGTACCAAAATATTACAATATGTTTCGCAAGGATCGCGACAGAAGGGGAGGCGGAGTAGCTATTGTTTTCAAATCGTTTTTAAAACTCTTTAGAATACCTGACATTTAGGACGTAGAAAGCATGTTTTGCAAGGTATATATTAACAAGGTTCGATAAGTTTTGGGTATCGTGTATAGACCTCCCAACTCTACTGTTGCCGTTCTAAATAATCTAAGAGCGTATCTACAACTACATGTGAAACAAGAAGACAGATTAATTCTAGCAGGTGATTTTAATCTACCAAACATTAACTGGGCCTCATTTACATCATCCTCAAACAGCGTTATTGAAAATGAAATGTTAGATATTGCCTTTACGTTTGACTTGTTACTGGTTGTCAGTAAATTTACTATAATTCAAGGCAATTCAAAATCAATTCTTGATCTGTTCTATGTCAGCGCAGCAATAAGAGATGACATCACCTGCGGTGTTCTGAGTGGCATCTCGGATCACGAAGTAGCCATGTTATCATTGAACCATTTACGATTGAATGCTTGCAACAACACCTAGGTCATTCCAAATTTTTCACGATCTGGTGATGACTGAATTATTGACCTGCTGGCATTTCATTTCGACGCGTTCACAATAAATGATTGTAACGTCAATAGCATGTGGCTCATGTTCAAAGACATTGTTTTTGAATGTATCCAACAATTTGTACCAACATTTGCTAAAAAACACAGTGTCGTAATCTCTGGATTATTCGGGGCACGTTACGTTTACAACGTCAGCTTAAAAGGTTGAAAAGAAGTCAAAGAATTCTAGTTGGCTCAATTTGAAACCACTCATAGAAATTTAACTCAGAAACTAAAATCTAAAATTGCTCATGATAACGACAAATATTACAACACGGTAGTTCCTTCTTTGATTCAGACGTATCCCGAGAAATTCTGGCGACTTGTAACCCCAAGCTCCCGATCCCCGAGAGTGTTTTCAGTTGATGGTGTGGATGTATGTGATAATGGTGCAATTTGTTCGGCTTTCAATAATCATTTTAAGACTGTCTTTACCAGCGATGATGGACATCTTCCCCGATTTCGCATGTCCTTACCTTTAATTCCTGATTTGGTGATTACTAAGGCTAGTGTTTGCAACTTGTTACTGAACACTGATGTTAAAAAATCCCCTGGGCCAGATGACATGCCTAATACTTTTTTGAAACGCTACGCGGATTGGTGCTCGAAATATTTGTGTGTCCTTTATAATAAGTCTCTCAATGAATCTTCCCTACCGGGCGACTGGATAACTGCCAGAATCAAACCGATACACAAAACTGGTGATAAAACACGTGTTCAAAACTGCGGCCGATTTCTCTCACTTCAACATCGTGCAAAATTCTCGAACGCATAATTCATAAGCATTTAATCATTTTTCTTGAGGCACACAAAATTCTTTCTAAAGCACAGTACGGCTTCAGACACGGTTATTCTACAACCACGTAGTCAGTTGAAACTATTCATGACGTCTCAAAATCAGTAAATGAAGGAAAGCAGACGGACGCAATTTTCATGGATTTTTCGAAGGCATTCGATAAAGTGTCGCACAATTAACTACTTCACAAATTGGGATATATAATAAAAAATTCTAAACTATTGGCTTGGATCTCGGCTTTTTTAAGAGTCCGACATCAGTTTGTTTTGTTAAACAACACGTCTTCTGATACATGTACCGTACCTATTGATTCCGGTGTTCCCCATATTAAACTGTATGCAGATGACTATGTGCTCTATAAAACTATTAATACTGTTCAGGACCAAATAGTATTAAATAACGAGTTTTCAAAAGTCAGAGCATGGTGCGAGGAGTGGCAGATAGCAGTTAGTTTTGAAAAGACAGTATTCTTGAGAATCACCCAGAAGAAAAGACCTCTTTTGTTCCTGTACAGCACTTACGGTATCACTCTTTCAGATGAGGAAGTTAGAGCGCAAAAAAAAATCACAAAGACAAAGTGGAGACGTGGACGGGACAAGCGCTAACTTTCAACAACTGCTTTATTGAAGTGCGGGAAGGGAACCTAGCGGGAACCTCACTCTTTCAGAAGTTACGCATTACAAGTACCTCGGTTTATGGATCACTAATAATTGTCATGGACAAAACACATCGACACTGTCACAGCTACGCTCTCCGGAAACTGTTCTTTCTCAGATCTTTAAAATCAGCAGCACCAACTGTACGATCGCTTGCATATAACACCATAATCCGCCCAACCCTTGAATATGCAGTCATAGTTTGGGACCCCTTCGCTGCATCGAACATCAACAAACTGGAACGCATTCAAAGGAAAGCAGCAAGGTTCATATTCAATAAATATTGTAACGAAGACAGGACTGGCACAGCTCACAGTTTCAGCAAAGTTCAGCGCACAGCAGAGAACTCCCAAGATAACTGACTCGCTGACCGAACCACACACACACTTCGTCTTCGTCGACCGACACATGCATTCGGCTTTATCGTCGGCGCGCTCCCATGCGCACGCGCCATTACCCCCTCTATCAAAGCGGCGGCCCGACGCCGGGAACGAACACGCAGGGCAAAGTTAATGTTCGTTATAGAGGGCGGAGGACAGAGAACACTGAGAGCTGTTAAGCTGGTAAAACGGTGGGTTGCAGCCTGTCATGGTAGGGCTTCATGCGCACCAAGTGGACAGTCTCGGTCGGATGGCGCCGACGTGGTAAGGAGGTCGTGTCCCTTGGGACAACTTCGTAAGTGACGTCACTAATACGACGAACCACCTCGTACGGACCGAAGTAGCGTTGGAGTAGCTTTTCGGAGAGTCCGTGGCGGCGCACAGGTGTCCATACCTACACAGAATCGCCGAGCTCGTACAGAACGTATCGGTGTCGGAGGTTGTAGCGACTGGCGTCGAGTTGTTGTTGATGTCGAATCCGGCACATTGCGAGTTGGCGGGCTTCTTCAGCCCGCTGGACGAATGTGTCAACGTCAGCATAGGTGCCAATGTCTGCGTCGTTATGACCAGCGGGTAGCATAGTATCCAGCATGGTAGTGACACGCCGTCCGTAGACCAGCTGGAAAGGTGCAAGATGGGTAGTCTCCTGTTCTGCCGTATTGTAGGCGAAGGTTGCATAAGGAAGAACTTCGTGCCACGTGCGATGCTCAACGTCGACGTACATAGCAAGCAAATCTGCAAGCGTCCGGTTGAGGCGTTCAGTCAAGCCGTTGGTTTGTGGATGATAGGCTGTTGTCTTCCTGTGACTGGTGTGGGCGAATTCGAAGAGAGATCGCATTAATGCCGCCGTAAAGGCGGTTCCACGGTCCGTGATGACGACTGATGGCGCACCGTGACGCAAGACAATGGGTGTCATAAAAAACTGAGCCACTTCTGCAGCACTAGCGTGGGCAAGCGCCTGTGTCTCGGCGTACCGCGTTAAGTAGTCCGTCACCACAACAATCCATTTGTTCCCAGATGATGACAATGGGAATGGGCCCAGCAAATCCATGCCCACTTGTTGGAAAGGGGTTGTAGGCGGTGGGATCGGCTGGAGAAGCCCTGCAGGTTTAACTGGTGGTGTCTATCGTCGCTTGCAGTCACGGCAGGTCCTCACATATTGCTGGACTGATTAGAGCAGCTTTGGCCAGTAATACTTCGCACGAATGCGGGCAAACGTCCGGGTAACACCCTAATGGCCAGCCGATGGCTCGTCGTGGCAGGCGTGCAAGATTTCTGAACGGAGTTCGGATGGCACAACCAGAAGAAAGGTTTCCGTGTTATGCGCGAACTTCCTCTTGTAAAGGACTTCATCTCGGAGACTGTATGAACCCAAACCTCGAACGCCGCGGAACCCAAGCCGCGGAACAGCGACGTTAAGGCCCTCCAGAGGATCGATGAGCGGACGCAACTCTGAGTGAGCCCGTTGACGCTGGGCCGTATCGGACGACGTGACGAGAGCAAAAAACGGGAAGTCGTCCTCCGTGTCGGCCGGAGCAACGTCGGCAGGTGCACGTGACAAACAAACGGCATCATTGTGCTAACGGCCGGACTTGTAGATTACCGTGATGTCGTATTCCCGGAGCCGAAGGCTCCATCTCGCAAGCCATCCCGAAGGGTCTTTGAGGTTGGCTAGCCAGCATAACGAATGATGGTCACTTACAGCTCGAAACGGGTGACCATAGATATATGGTCGGAACTTGCTAATCGTCCACACTACTGCAAGGGATTCCTTCTCTGTGGTAGAGTAGTTTGTGTCTGCTTTCGAGAGGAAACGGCTGGCGCACGCTATGACTTTCTCGTTGCCGTCCTGCCACTGAACGAGAAAAGCGTCGAGGCCAACATTTCTGGCATTAATATGAATTTCAGTGGCGGCTCGTTCATCAAAATGGGCGATTATTGGGACAGTCTGCAGGCGGCTGCGTAGCTCGTTGAAGGCAGCTTACTGATCCTCGTACCACACAAAAGAGACATTGTCTCTAGTAAGCATTGTAAGGGGCTCGGCAATTGTGGAAAAGTTTTCAACGAAACGTCTGTAGTAGGCACAAAGGCCCAGAAACCTACAAACGGACTTTTTGTCGGTTGGGCGCGGGAACTGTGCCACAGCGGCAGTCTTCTCCGGGTCAGGACGGACTCCGTCAGCGCTTATCACGTGACCAAGAAAGCTGGAACTTTTATGGCTTTATCGTCAAATGTGCCGAACGGAGTGCCTGCAGCACCATTCGCAGCCGGTTGAGGTGTTCCTCGAAGCTAGGAGCAAAAATGACAACATCATCAAAGGTACACTAGGCATGTCTGCCATTTCAGCCCAGAAAGAACGGTGTCCATCATGCGTTGGAAGGTTGCTGGCGCAGAACGGAGTCCAAAGAGCAGCACTTTGAATTCATAAAGGCCGTCAGGTGTCACGAACGCTGTCTTCTCTCTGTCCCTTTCGTCCACTTCGATCTGCCAGTAGCCATTCTTAAGGTCGAGTGAAGAAAAATATTTAGCATCACGCAGTCGATCCAAGGCGTGATCGATACGTGGAAGGGGGTAAACGTCACGTTTCGTGACACGATTTAACTTCCGATAATCGGCGCAGAAACGCAAGGTGTTATCTTTTTTCTTCACCAGTACCACAGGCGAAGCCCAGGGGCTCGTGGAGGGCTGCACTACGTCGTCTGCAAGCATTTCTTGCACTTGGGATCGTATAGCCTCCCGTTCCATCGACGACGCTCTGTAGGGGTGTTGGGATATGGGGCTTGTCTCCTCGTTGACGATGATGCGGTGTTTGGTCTCCTGGTCTTCTTCCACGCCGAATTCACTAGAGGAAGGGTTTGGAAACCTACCTTGAAGTAACGAACCTGAAGATCCAGATAAATTCAACTGCGGGCATCCTGGAGTCGTCTGGGTCGGCTCTTTCAATTGCTTGCGTCGACGAAAACGTCACGCGTGGCTCTTTTAAACTGATTACGGCGCCGTTAGCTTGTAAAAAATCCAGGCCGAGAATGACATCGCGCGAACAGTAAGGTAGGACAACAAAGTCACAAACGTAAACAAAGCCATCGATTGTAACTCTCCCCGTACACCGGAAAACAGGGGTGATTAGGTGCCCACCAGCTGTGCGAATCTGAGGCCCAGTCCACGCGGTTAAAACTTTCCTGAGGTCCTTTGCTAGCTCGTTCCTCATAGCCGAATAATCCGCTCCCGTATCAACCAATGCCGTAACTGCTAAATCGTCGATATCGACCGGTAAGTCCGAAGCTGCACATCCTTTGTGATCGTCACATGTCCTCGTTTGATAGCCGTCTTCTCGTCGTGAACGCGATGGAGGATGTTCGGATGGTCGCTCGTCAGCGACCTTACCTCCGCAGGCCGCTGGGTCTAGTTTCCCCGGCGAAGACTCGATGAGCGGTTAGACGACTTGTCGAAGGACGGGGAATCGGCGAACGATAGCGGGTAGAGGTCGGTGGGCGGTAGTTAGGGCGAGGGAAACCAGTGTGATCCCGGCGCGTTGACAGGTGCTTCTCAATTTCGCGGGGCCGTTCGCCATTGAGCGGACAGGGGACTCGGGGATGAAATCCATGAATTCCAGCTCGGCGATAAGAGCACCACCGCAAGATATGGCCAGCCTCACCGCAGTGGTAACAAAGGGGCCGCTGGTCAGGTGCCCGCCACACGTCCGTCTTCCGCAGCCTCACTTCGGCCAACACAGGGACAGGCGGGGGCCGTGGCTGGAAAGGAGATGGGCTTGCGCTCTAAGGGGTGAGGTCGCAGTTCTGCCGGAGTACCGGTGCGTACATCTGGCGCAGGGGCGTCGGTGTAAGGGCAGCAGGGGCAACAGGTTCAGGGACCGCCTGCTGCACTTCCTCTCGGATAATTTGTGCTAAAGACGGACACTGCGGCTGCGACTGGGCAGAGAGGTGCATTTTGTGCAGCTCTTCTTTGACGATAGACCGAACCAGCTCCCGCAGGGTGTCAGCGGAGTCGCTGGAGGCTGGCGCAAAGTCGGCAGTAGATACAGTGTTTACGGCGCGATTGTAATAGGGGTCGCGTTGCTGCAGTGTCTTTTCGACGGTAGTGGCCTCCTATAGAAATTCCGAAGTGGTGTTAGGTGGGTTTCGCACAAGCCCAGCCAACAGTTCTTCTTTTATCCCGCGCATCAGGTGGCGCACTTTCTTGTCCTCGGCCATGTTTGGATCCGCCCTTCAGAACAGTCGTGTCATGTCCTCATAATACATTGCGACGCTGTCATTGGGTCGCTGGTTCCTTGACTGCAGCGCCGACTCAGCTCGTTCCCGACGGTGGGTGTTGACGTAGGTCGCCAGGAACTGGCTGAGGAACCGTTCCCAAGAAGGAAACGTTGCCTCGTGGTTCTCGTACCACGTCCGCGCCGAGTCGTCAAGAGCGAAGTAAACATTGTGGAGCTTCCGCTCCGCATCCCAGCCGTTTTACCTGGCAAGGCGCTCGAACTGGTCAAGCCAGTCCTCCGCGTCCTCAAACACTTCGCCACGGAAGGTCGGCGGCGTTCGCGGATGGAGGACCAGGAAATGAGCAGCTGAGTTTCCGTGGTCAGCCATAGCTGCCGCGTCAGTCCTGTGCGTCGCGGCGGGAGCCCTGGTCTTAGGAGATAACGGGCCGAACTCTGGTGACTGACCTTGGAGTCGGCGGCTTGCACTGCAATGAATCGGAGTCAAATCCGTGCTCATAGACAGCCTTCGGGGCACGTAGATGTTGGAGAGTACCCGCTCCTCCACCAAAAATGTAGCGAAGACAGGACTGGCACAGCTCACAGTTTCAGCAAAGTTCAGCGCACAGCAGAGAACTCACAAGATGGCTTACTCGCTCACCGAACCACACACACTTCGTCTTCGTCGACCGACACACGCACTCTTCGACTTCATCGTCGGCGCGCTCCCATGAGCACGCGCCAATATGGTCGTGTTTCTATCACTGAATTGGTTCGACTATGTGGCTTCCCGTCAATAAGTGAGAGACATCGCATATGTAGGTTAAAATTCTTTTTTTAGTTACTAGCATTACATTACAATATTACCACCTCTGGTATCTTTACTTTTTCGACAGGTTATAAAACAAGACAACGACATGACAGAACTATATTGCCCCTAAACTCAAGAATTAATTATTTTAATTACTCTTACTTCCCACGAACTATAATTGATTGGAATAACCGCACTAACGACGCAGTCACGCTTAAATCCTTAAAATCTTTTGAAGAGCACCTGAAATAAAGTACTGATATTGTTTTGCCTTTGTGTATGTGAAATTATGTGCATGTATCCTCCCTGCCTTGGTCTTGAACAAAGACCGCCGTATGTATAAATAAGAATAGATAAAAAATGAGTTATTGCTGAGATCAATTGGATGTAATAGGATTTGATTGGATAGAGTCTTGCAGCTTTATCCACTGACAAGGAATATGTATGCCAACGCCCGTCATGCCTCGCGGCCAACGCGTTCATTTCGCTTTATGCGTGCTACTCTGACTAATCTATCCGGGGACGCTGCTGTTTGCTCGTGACTTTGTGTTTTGGTTTGTTTCACTTCTGTGGCACTTCAGTAAAATCGACAACTGCCAATAATACCCACTGGCACGCCTTCTTGCTCTCTGCTTGCCAGTGCGAAGGCTTACCGTCTTGTTCCATAATAGTGTCACGTGGTAGTGACAAAGCCGGGTACAACAGACATGCGGAGAGTACTGTGTGCTGGGTCTCCAGGTGGCGATGCAGCGCAATCAAGCTGTAAATGGGCCTCGCCTGGCTTCGCAGTCACTGGGCCCGGCAGCATCGGAAGCATGCGTAACAATAATTTGTTCATCTAGAGTATGCAGTTCTACACATAATGCTTTCGCACTCTCACACTTCATGAGTCCTAAGTGTCTGTGCCGAATTCAATTGCTTCAGTCAAAAGAGAAATTTCCGTGTCTTTCGTTTCAATGCTGCTTGGAAGAGCTCTCCGGTGGGTTTAGCCACTGTACAGGGTCAGCCACGCACAGCGTGAACGCGGCTCCGCATGGCGCTTCAGGTCTGGCGCAGAGAGCACAATGGGCTGGGCCGTCGTCTGCTTCCGAGCGCGTAATTGTCACACGATTCTTCGAAACGGCAGGTGAATATTACTCGCTCGGGCTCGAATGCAAAATGGCTAGTGAATGGCGGTCATGGCCAAACGTCGCGCTCCTTTCCTCGCCTGTGTCTCAAGAGCAGGAAGGAAACCAATAGAGAGCTCAAACCGGAGCTCCAGATACCCACGCTGGGGCGCAGTAACCAATTCATTGCGCAAGAAAGCTGTGCAAAAAAAAAGTGCAGGAAAAATAAGACTTCAAGCCGTTTATCTGCGCTCCACTCTACAGCATTTCGGTGCTCGATATGCAGGTATGCTCGGTGCTCGGATGTACCATCAGCAAGAAATGAAACGCGAACAAGACAACTGAGCCAAGGACAGCTAAATAACAAGTTCCGAGCCTCGGGAAGCTCAATACAAGCTCAGGTTATTTCAATTTCGAAAGCGCTAACAGTCTTCTTGAGAAATGTTAACCAATCTTGCTTGTAGTTTCTCTCTAGGAGCTAATATGTTGGTGTTTTTGTGCTGCCACCTCAGTTTTCTTGTTCGCGTTTCATTCCTTGCTGATAGTCCACTAACCTCATTCCGCTGAATAATTTTGGCCTTCCTCCTGACACTGGTGCATGCACGCTGTTATGAGTCCAATAGCCTAAAGGACGCGCGTTTTTTTTTCTATTTGAGTGGTTTAGCGTAGTTGGCCCTATATTTTATAGATTTCCGCTTATGCAATACCTCTTACTGTTTCCTCATTTGCTTCAGTGCTCTCTCTAAAGCTTTTCAATCACATACACCGAGCTTTACGGATCCTGCAAGAATACGTAAATGCGTAATGCATGATAGCTAGAACTACAGGGGTGGCAAACACGACGTTGCTTTGTTCTACTCATTTCAAGCTGCTGAAGGCGTAATCAGCAGCGGTCGGGGCCAAGACTTCCACACCCGCCGGACGCCCTTCGACGGTGGCGTGCTTATTGAGCCCGCTTCGGCGTTGGCTGGCGCTGCCTGCAATCTAATGAGTATTAATAATGCGCTCCGCGCATCCGCTTGCGTACGAGCGTACGACTGCACGTCCACAAGGCGCACAACTTCCAAAAGGGCAGCGACCGCAACTTGGGCGCCGCCTTCCGAAGGAGCGGTGGAGGAAGGCATGTTTCCAGCAGAACGTCGCTGCGCCGAGGAAACGGCCGGGCGGCGATCGCGTCTCAAGTGCTGGACAGCCGAACGAGAGGAAGTAATCTTCCCTTGCTTGCCTTGGAATTTATTGCTTTCGCCCAAAGCAAGTTGGAGAAAGCGTGGCGAGTGAGCTTCCGTTCGTCAGACCCGGGAGAAAGAACCTGAATGCACTCGCCCCTCCTGCAAGTGGGGAGATCTAGATGGAATCAATTGCTCGATACAGCGAAATGGAGCAGGATGGCACACACTTACCTCGTGTGGGAGTGCACCCGAAACTCTTCGTCAACGCATTCGGAGCTGATGTGCCAACACTTTTCGTGATGGAAATTGATCGCTTCGCTGTGGACGGGCCACCTATGTGCTTACCGTCAGCCATTTTAATGGAATATCACTGCTGTAATAGCAGCAGTGTAAGAAAATTTTCGCATCACGCACTGCTGTCGCGGGCGCCGACGCGGACAGTTTTTCACTGCTTGATATGTTCGTTTAAATGCAGTGTGGATTATTATGCTGGCATAGCTTGTGCATGAACATGTAAGATTGCCTCTTACATCTTTCATTAGTAGTACTTACGCTCAAATGTGGCTTCTGTTTGCTCAGTTTTGCAAGATCCTCCTTAGCCAACTGATTACGACGGCTACCGAATGCAGTTGCTCGTAAAAGACAGTTTTCAGGCAAGCTAAGTTCAGTTGTTTCGCCTTCGAGGTCGCTGGATATAAAGTTCCCATAAGTACGTCACACCAGCCACATCGTCACATCGAAGCCCCGCAAAACCGTGCTGCGCGATTCATCTTTTCTGATTATTCATGTTACACCAGCGTCACCTCATTGAAGACTAAAGCCGAGTTAGATAATTAGCACTGCGCCGAAAAATTTCCCGTCTATCACTCTTCCACAAGCTTTATCACCATCCTTCCCTTCATGATGAATTCTTTCAGCCACCGCCAGTTATCTTTCCACGTCGCGATCATCCTTACAAAGTTAAACGCATTAACTGCCAGTCATTCCATTATGCCTATTCTTTTTTACCACACACAATAACCGAATGGAACGCTTTGCCATCAGAAATTGCCACAGAATCTGATCTAAACAAATTCCAACATCTTATGCGCTCATGTTTCAACAACTAAAAAGGTATTTTTTTCAGCGTTCTTTCTTCCGCCTTGTCTTCTTTTTATTTTATATTTTTTGTTTTGTACTTCAGCGTACTTTTTCCAGTGTCGTCTTTTTCTTTTTCTAGCGGTGCTGTTATTTTTTCTCAAATTTTGCTGTTATGTGCATTGTTGCGAACCTTTCTGTGAATGCCTATTTATGATTAATATTTTGTGATTTCTATTTTATTTTAGTGCAATATTTTTAACCTTATAACAATGCTTTGTACTTACTCCCCCCCCCCCCCATGTAATACCCTCAAATGAGGGCCTTTGGGGGTATTTTGAATAAATAAATAAATAAACTCAAGAAGCCACCCCACGCAGGCTGACAGCCGAAATGTCGCAATGCGCTCAATGCGCGAGTAATGCATACACTGCGTCCGTGCACTTGCCAAGCATTGCGTACGCAAATATTAACTAATGGTAAGACAGCCAAACCCGTCCCGAATGAAGAATTTAAGGACTGCCGCGGCAGGTGCAAGAGAGGGAGTAATTAAACACCTATGAGAACGATCGTTATCTAGTAGTAGACCTCATTTAGATTACGGTATCTGGGAAGCCTTCACAAAATCGCTGGGTATAAACTGCTGGCATGGAACTTCGCATTGGTATATTTAAACCCATTTATAGCTAACTACAGGACACTCGAAGATTTGTATGGTGCATTCTAACGTTCGGTATTTCATCAGGCTGGCTTATAAAAGCATGTGTTCAAAGTTTGTACACAAGTTCACGAATACAGCGAAAATCGAGACGTTTAATACCGCTCAGAGCATTAATTCATCATGGACAGTTCGGCATCCAATAAAATGAACTTTGCTGAAGACTTCAATGCCCAGATTTTTTGTTCCTTATGCTGCAAGTTCCTCACACGGGCAGATTACGGCGCATCTTGCATGATTGCGGCGCATCTTGCAGTGGGCTGGGCAGCAGCACATCGGACACAATGGTCAAGCCATTCTGCTTTGTCGTGCAGGTTCTAGCTCTCTTGCTGCAAATGCAAGCACCGCACACTTGCGCAGAAGATGGAATTGCAATGCAGCGCCTGATCATCGACGTATCTGCACGAGACAATCACTGCCCAGTAGACCACATCTTCCAGCCACTCATCGTGGCTACTACGCCTGCGCCGGCATCAGTGACGTCGCATCATACGCTTCCACCAGCGGGTATAAGAAGCAGCAGCCTGACGTTGGAGACCAGTGGGCTGGGCAGCAGCACATCGGACACAATGGTCAACCCATTCTGCTTTGTCGTGCAGGTTCTAGCTCTCTTGCTGCAAATGCAAGCACCGCACACTTGCGCAGAAGATGGAATTGCCATGCAGCGCCTGATCATCGACGTATCTGCACGAGACAATCACTGCCCAGTAGACCACATCTTCCAGCCACTCATCGTGGCTACTACGCCTGCGCCGGCATCAGTGACGTCGCATCATACGCTTCCACCAGCGGGTATAAGAAGCAGCAGCCTGACGTTGGAGACCAGTGGGCTGGGCAGCAGCACATCGGACACAATGGTCAACCCATTCTGCTTTGTCGTGCAGGTTCTAGCTCTCTTGCTGCAAATGCAAGCACCGCACACTTGCGCAGAAGATGGAATTGCCATGCAGCGCCTGATCATCGACGTATCTGCACGAGACAATCACTGCCCAGTAGACCACATCTTCCAGCCACTCATCGTGGCTACTACGCCTGCGCCGGCATCAGTGACGTCGCATTATACGCTTCCACCAGCGGGTATAAGAAGCAGCAGCCTGACGTTGGAGACCAGTGGGCTGGGCAGCAGCACATCGGACACAATGGTCAACCCATTCTGCTTTGTCGTGCAGGTTATAGCTGTCTTGCTGCAAATGCAAGCACCGCACACTTGCGCAGAAGATGGAATTGCCATGCAGCGCCTGGTCATCGACGTATCTGCACGAGACAATCACTGCCCAGTAGACATCTTCCAGCCACTCATCGTGGCTACTACGCCTGCGCCGGCATCAGTGACGTCGCATCATACGCTTCCACCAGCGGGTATAAGAAGCAGCAGCCTGACGTTGGAGACCAGTGGGCTCGGCAGCAGCACATCGGACACAATGGTCAACCCATTCTGCTTTGTCGTGCAGGTTAGTGCATACTTACATGCCAAATGCTATCGCAGTGATGATCATTTCCTACTGCTGCTGCCTTGCCCACTTAGTATACGAAATTTACTTTTGGATGTGTGTTTATTTAAGAAGAGCCTTTTGAACTGTGGCGACATCGAGGCAAATCCAGGTCCTACTGATAGGGAAATGCTGGAGAAGATTCTTTCTGGCCAGAGTGAAATGACAGCTTCCAGCAACAACATTTTGACCAATCAAGGAAAGATTGAAGCAGATATTGCAGGACTGAACGAAAAGATGAAATTGCTAGAAGTTCAAGTGGCGTCCTTGAATGAACTAAAAGAGCGAATTTGTGAGTTAAAATCAACAACGACTGAGCTGGACGATAAAGTGACACACCTTCAAGACAAGGTTGATGAACTAGAAAACAGGAGCCGGAGGAATAACTTGATTATGTTCGGAATAAAAGAGGAGAACGATGAAACTGCTGAACCTGTTATCACGACGGTAAACGAGACGGTGTTCCAGGAAAAATTAGATGTTACTGTTAAAGGCATAGAGAGATGCCACAGGCTTGGAAGAAGGAGTGAAAATGGTCGCCCGGTAATCATTAAGTTCTTGCACTACCGCGAAAAACATTCTGTCTTAAAAGCGTGCTATAAGCTCAAGGGAACAGAATTTTCGACCACTGAAGACTTTTCTTTCACCGTTTGAAATATTAGAAAAAAGTTATGGGAAAGCTCAGCGGAAGAAGGATTGAACGGAGCGAAGGTCAAGCTTTTTTTTAATAAGCTGTGTGTGGATGGTAAGATGTTTGCTTGGGACTCGGTTAACAATGCTCGATAGAAAATTTCTGAAAGAAAAAATTGACCACAAACAGAAAATAGGAGGGCATTCACAATAATTAATATTAATTGTCGGAGTGTTGTGAACAAAGTCGCCCATCTTGAAGGTATGCTGTTATCGCATAATCCAGACATAGCTGTGCTAACAGATACATGGTTAGATGAAGAAATATTTGATTCCGAGTTTGTGCCTAGAAACTATAAAGTCTTTCGGAAAGACCGCGACAGAAGAGGTGGCGGAGTGGCTGTACTGTTCAAAAGCTCATTTCAGATTTTAAAACTGCCTGATGTCGCTAAAGTCGAAGCTGTCTTTTGTAAAGTATACGCAAACAATTTCCGATATATCTTTGGAGCTGTCTATAGACCTCCCGGTTCCTCTGTCGCTGTCTTGGAAGAAGTTAAGAAATATCTTTGTTACTACACGAAACCAGATGAAAGTTAATTTTGGTTGGAGATTTCAACTTACCAAACATAAACTGGGCCACTTTTTCTGTTCAGTCTCCGCGCGCAGAAGGAGATGCACTGCTTGATATCATGTTTCATTTCGATCTCTTACAAATTGTGAAGCACCCTACTATAGAATCCAACAAGACTCTGCATCAATTCTGGATTTATTCTTGGTGCGCGGCAACTTAAAAAAAAAAAAACTTTCATATAATGTAGTGGACGGAATTTCTGATCATCAAGCAGCAATTCTGGTAATAGAAGACATATTATGGGGCGGAAAGGGTTATATTAGCCACTTTCCGAATTTCGCCCGTGCTGAGAATGAATCGATCATTGATGTTTTAGATATTCATTATTATAGTTTTATGCACAGCACTTGTAGTGTGGATTACCTGTGGCTTGTTTTCAAAAACATTGTTTGTGACTGCATTCAGCGTTTTGTACCAATGATATGCAAGAAGTCCGACAATCATAATCCCTGGATTACACGAGAAACTTTGCAATTGCAGCGCAAGCTAAAACGACTGAAGAAAAGAATAAAAAAGTCAAGCTCAGCCAATTTAGAGGCAAAAATTTATGAAGTTTCAGAGAAATTAAAACAGTGCATTGTAAAAGATAAAGAAAAATACTACAATACGCAACTTCCGGCTTTCATAAAAACTTCACCTGAAAAATTTTGGCGATTAATTGCACCAGTTTCTTGTTCTACCGATACGTTTATTATAAATGGGCAATATGCAAGTGACAACATCCAGGTGTCCTCAGCATTTAATGACACCTTTAAGAAAGTCTTCACAAAAGATGACGGGCGTCTCCCACCCTTTAGTATGTCCCTTCCTCCCATGCCTGATGTTTTAATTTCTGAAGAGGATGTTTTTAATCTGTTGTTAAAACTGGATGTTAAGAAATCACCTGGACCAGATGATATTCCGAATGCCTTTCTCAAACAGTATGAAGAGTGGTGTTCTAAGTATTTGTGCTTCCTATTCACTCGGTCTTTGAAAGAAGGTGTTTGACCGTGTGATTGGAAAACTGCTAGAATTAAGCCCTTGTATAAAAGTGGAGAGAGGACGTGTATAGAAAATTATCGCCCTATCTCATTAACTTCAACAACATGCAAATTATTGGAACATATCGTTCATAAGCATCTAACTAATTTCCTCGACGAGCATAATGTACTGGCAGATGTTCAACATGGGTTCAGACGAGGTTATTCAACATGCACTCAGTTGGTCGAGACGATCCATGATTTTGCAACAGCAATCAACGAAGGAAAACAAACAGATGTTATATTCATGGACTTTAGAAAAGTTTTCGATAAGGTTTCGCACAAAAACCTAATTCATAAACTCAGTTTTGTTATAAATAATAAACAGATATTAACATGGATACGATCGTACCTATCTGATCGCCATCAGTTTGTCGAAATACATCCAACCCGCTCCAATCACGTTCCTGTCGACTCTGGCGTTCCCCAGGGATCCGTCCTTGGCCCCCTACTGTTTTTAATATTTATTAAGGATATTGATAATGATCTGTCAGTAAGTATTAAGTTGTATGCGGACGACTGCGTGCTGTATGTGAAAATTAGTTCGATTGACGATCAAGTAAGGCTGAATAATTATTTTGCAAAAATAGTTTCTTGGTGTGAGAAGTGGCAAATGTCAATTAATTTTGAAAAAACCGTATTTATGAGAATAACACTTAAAAAGAACCCTCTTCTATATCACTACACTGCTAATAATAATTTTCTTCATGAAGTTACAGAACATAAGTATCTAGGCCTATGGATTTCTGATAACCGGTCTTGGTCCAAACATGTCGACTATGTCTCAGCAAAAGCTCTTTTTTTTTACGACGCTCGCTTAAGTTAGCGACCCCTGCTACACGCCTTCTTGCCTACAACATTGTTATTAGACCAATCTTAGAATATGCAGTAATTATCTGGGACAAGGTAAACATAAATAAACTTGAAAGAATCGAAAAGAAAGCAGTAAGGTTTATTTATAACACTTACGGGCCAGCATCAGTCAGTGATCTCCTCAAAAAAAGCGGCTTACCCTCTATTCCTAGCATAAATCGCATATGTCGCTTAAAATTTTTCTTTCAATTAATTCATAATAATTTCAAAGTTGACACCTCTAATATCCTTGCTTATTCTTCGGGGTACCAAACTAGAAATCGCCATTCTCTTTCCATAACGCCATTAAATTCTCGAGTTAATTGTTTTAAATATTCTTTCTTTCCAAGGACCATCACTGATTGGAATAACCTTACGGATGATGTTGTCAGCCAGAGATCATTGCATTCGTTTGAAGAGCATTTGAAATAATTGTTTGTTTATGACCTTGCCGCGGTATTTTTCTTCCTGATTTTTCTATGTGCAATTCTGTGTTGTTCTATGTGCAATTCTATGTGCAATTCTGATTTGTCTATGTGCAATTATGTTTTGTTAGTACGTGTCTGTATTTTTGTATCTTAATACATTGTTTCCCACCTGCTATGATCTTGTGTACAAGATCGCAGTATTCATAAATAAATAAATAAATAAATAAATAAATAAATAAATAAATATGGGCTTGGAAGCAGATGATAGCACACTCTTAGTAAAGAAGGGCTAAAAGGGAGCTAGAGGTTGGTCCTTTTTGAGACTAACTGATTTTCCACAACCATTAGTCTTTTTCAGGACTAACTGCGAAGGGTCTAACTTGTTGGCCCCTTAGGACAAACTGCTGTTGGTCCCTGATAGAAGCCTACAGGCCGGTGGCTCCTTTTCCCCTTTCGCCGGTAACTGCCGTATCCATGGGAAGTCTAGTGGGGTTAAGAAGGATGAGAGCGCGCTGCGCGTTTTGGAAGTTGACCAAGGCCATAGGAAATGGGGAGTGAGACCGCAAACGACCTACTCGGGGTCGCAAAGGGGCCGACGACCTTTTTCCGTTGTGGAGGGAGGAGCTCTCAAGTGGGGGGGTCATTAGGGTCAGCGACCTCTCAAACCATCCGATTGTCCAGCTAAGCGGTAAGGTTTTGTTTACTGGCAGCAGTGACAGTCCGCCGATGCGGGGGCAGCTCGATGGGTTGCAGGTGTAGCCCGCGCGCCCTGCATGTTCCAGGACGTGTGCGGTCCTCTGAGTCGGGCTCTGGTTAGCCGTGGGATCCGCCCACTTGTATGTATGGTGTCATTGCACTGTTATTGGAAGAAATTGGGCGAGAATAGATTTACTAAAGCTCCGCCCAGTTATCGAAGGGTTTAAAACCAGCTGCAAACAAAGAGTTTAGAGGAGCGCGCCGAGTCTTAGTCTCGGCCGCTTTTATACAGCCTTTCTTTTAATCCGCCTTTTTCTCTTACTGCTTGAATTCTGGTCCCGTCTTTAATAAGTCAGTTTTCTTTGTCAAGAAGTTGGAGTTGCTGCCTCAACCGGCAACGTGTCGCCGGACGAGTGGACGAAGATGCGAAGTGCTCTTCGTATTGCTAACCACCGTGTGTACGACCAGCGGCCAACGTGTCATCGTTTCGTCCTCGCGACGAGCATCCGACAAGCCCAACCTGCCATTCCGACGTTTACGGAAAACCTAGCTGTCTCCTAAGGAAATAGGTACAACAGTTGTTCCCCGGGAGCAGCCGTTTAAAGAAAAAATGCAAAGGAAGCCTAATTTTAAGCGTAATTTAGAGCTGGATAGTTTTCGACAGAACATAACACACATTACTACAAATACAGTTCGAACCAATAATCGTTGGATTGGGAACCGAGCGCGGATATGACTAGGCCTCCACAGTAGAGGGTGTGGAGAATAAAATAAGACTTATATATGAAGCACATACATTGCTTGGATTTGCCGCTCGCATTTTTGTCAAACCTACTGCTGTTTAGAGCAAAGTATGATGATTTTGCGGTCGTGTACGTTTGGAAAAGCTGTGGTAAGCCATAATATATGCATACTTTCCTTTATGGCCGAAAAAGAAGTGCTTAACTGTGTATAACTTACCCCCGGTACTTCACAAGCACAACAGTTGTTTTCGTTTTTCTTTTTGCGAGTAAGGTGGTCTTAGTTGTAGCAATTGGCAGCTGCACATTACAGCCTGTTGAAAACAAATATAGAAGGCCGTGGTTCACTTCGTTTTTTGCTACTGGCGGACAGCGGCGACGGGACATTGACTGACTGCTTGCCGCTCACTGTTTCGCTAAGTGTCGTTGATACTTACGCAGCGTCACAGAAGCTCGTAACCAAAAGGCAACGAAGCGAAACTACGCACACTTGCTTAACCGTAACATTTACAACTCGCATTCGACGCATATTGAAGCTCGTAGTACTTGTTTATGCAGCTGCTCACCTGCCGGCCGCTTCGGTTCCACGAGGCCTTTTTCTAACGCAAAAGAGTCTATCCGCCTCGTCACGGACACTCAGTGGCCTTAGACGACATCCTGCGCTTCAAAAATCGAGTACTATTACATTCGAGGTCTTCTCGCGCGATTTTCTTGCGCTGCTATGCTGCTGTTCGCCTCCCGGTCGTCTCTTTCTCAGCAGTCAGTCCGTTGAGTTTGCCGCTGGGAGGAGTGCCGGGCTCAAGCTCAGGGACTGTTTTGAGGACTCAAGTTGTCTTTGCTCCCAGGTGGTATGTTCGCGACTTTAAAAAATTAACTTGTACAAGCAGCCAGTTATAATTCTCCACGCGTTCTTTCTATCTGTCGGCACGTGGATGAAGCTTCCCAGACAAGCATCGGGTTATAGGCAGAAATTAATAGTTCACATCATCATGCAAATCCACAGTCCTCCGTTCTCACACTTACATGCTACCTGGTCAAATACCCTTCACACACAATGCCCACCAACAGATTCCGAGGTTCAGCCCTAGGGCGGCGACGCCTGTCCTCCGGCAATGTTCCTTCTTTCCATCAACATTGGGCACACACCCTCGCCACTCAGTTGACACCAGCGCACAGCTGGTCCTAATCTGCGCCTTCTCCAATTCTGGGAACAGTTCGTCTTGCCGTCGCTGGTCTCATCGCCGCCGCCGGCACCGCTGCCATCTCCACCAAGGTCGGCCGCGAACCTTCACGTACCGCACAAGGACAGCAGTGCTGGAGTCTTCACCAATTTCCACCATGTGGCGCAACCCGGGAGTTGCACAATCGCGTAGCCAGCGGCCTTCACTTACGAGACTAAATTCGCGCCCCTGCCCGGCACACAGGGGGTTACCGAACAGCGTGACACCAGCACTAATCCCTTTAGACTCCGACGACGACTGCTTCGCTAGACGTGCCACCACGTCCTCTGCATGCGTACCGGCCGTACCCGAGGGGGAATGTTTATTACTGACGTTCTTCCATTGTACCAAGGCTGGCTCGAGGAAGCCGCTGATTTCCGGTCCTCAGGCAACCTTGCGGCAGGCGTCGAGCCTAACACAGCTGAAACTGTTGCCTCAAATTCTCCGGAGCTGTGGACCGCAGTGTCGGGGTACAGGTGAAGCTGGTGAGGGGGCAGTGCTTTTCTCAATAACCCAAACCTGTACCCCGTACTTTTGTTTTTTGATGGAGTCTTCGGACCAAATGTGCTTCTCTTTGTAAACTCAGACTGCTTGGTTCTGCACTTAACGGGCCTTGCTTGAGCAAAATATTATTGCACGAGACCGTTATTTCGTTATCCTAAAAGATCAAAGCTGGTGTGATGTCAGCATGCATTCATCATCATCATCATCAGCCTGACTACACCCACTGCAGGCAAAGGCCTCTCCCATGTTTCTCCAATTAACCCTCTCCTTTGCTAGTTGCCGCCACTGTATCCCCGCAAACTTCTTAATCTCATCCGCCCACCTAACTTTCTGCCATCCCCTGCTACGTTTGCTTTCTCTTGGAATCCACTCCGTTACCCTTAAGGACCAGCGGTTATCTTGCCTTCGCATTACATGCCCTGCTCAAGCCCACTTCTTCCTCTTGATTTCAACTAGGATGTCATTAACCCACGTTTGTTCCCTCACCCACTCTGCCCTCTTCCGATCTCTTAAAGGGCCACTGCCCAGGGTCCGGACATTTTTGAAAAACAAGCCCACTGCATAGATGAGGCATCGAAGATAACCTCTGCAAAATACTAGAGCCATGCGCGCCCCGAAAAGGTGCGAAAATTCAAATCAAAGCCCGCTCGTTCTTTCCTTCAACAAAAACGGCCCGCCCCACTACTCTGAACCCCGTTGACGTCATGGGGGGTTACTTTCGCTAAAGGCACTCCATTGGCGCATCGTTCTGACTGACGGGAGTAGGTTGGGCGTAGCCTTGGCGTCGCGTCGTCTGCACAATGCATTCCGCAGCGCCTTCTGTTCTGGCTCATGCCTACAAACCCGCATGAAGGAACAAAAAAAAAAACTGCGGAGGGAGCGTGCGGCGACAGCCTTGAACCCTAGCCATAAAAAGTAAAAAAATAGTAAAACTGAGGGAGTTGGTTCGCCCCCCCCCGCCGTGATCACGTCACGAGACGCTCTGCGTGCGCGCTCCCTTCTCAGTTTTTTTTCTTCTATGCAAGCCCCCCAAAACAAGGTTTTAATTAGTAGTGTAGCAGAGCCTTTCCCTCGCTCGCCTCCTTGACCGCTCCGCACACACACCGCTTATATCCTCCGTGCATCTCGCGTACGCCTTGACTGCAATGAACGACATGGGCTTCGGAGCGGAGAAAAGACACAAACACACATGAAGAAAAGCAAACGGGCGGTTGCCGGGCCCGCACTTCGCCGTGTGTTTCGAACAGAACCGACTTCCGCCCCTCCGCTCGTGAAGCGGTGGGGAGGCCTAAAAAAAATGAAAAGGTGGCTCGCTAACTGGGAATGACAAACAGATGTATGAAAGCATGCGCTCGCTAACAAGTCTAGGTGGTCGAGCCGATCGCGCCTCTCGATCGTTCAGTGTGCGCGCCCGCAGCACCCCCGCCCCCTCCCCTCGAACAGACCCAGCAGCAAAAACCAAGAAAAGAATTCTATTGAAGGCGGAGCCATGACGTAGCCCTGTGACGCACTCCACAGACACCACGCCTCCGGCTTACATCGGAGAACGAAGGGGTGATTTTGCCTTGCCGAGCCTACTCGACGAGGAGCGGGAGAGAAAAATTTCGAGGAGGGAATGGAAGGAGAGGAGGCTCGCTCAAAGTGAGGTAGAGAGTGTTTATGACCATGGGGTGGGCAGGGGCCCTTTAACGTTACACCTATCATTTTCCTTTCCATAGCTCGCTGCGTTGTTCTTAACTTAAGCTGCATGCATTAGCGGCCACTTTTATCTATCTATCTATCTACCTACCTACCTACCTACCTACCTACCTACCTACCTACCTACCTACCTACCTACCTACCTACCTGCCTGCCTGCCTGCCTGCCTGCCTGCCTGCCTGCCCGCCCGCCCGCCCACCCGCCCACCCACCCACCCACCCACCTACCTACCTACCTGCCTGCCTGCCTGCCTGCCTGCCTGCCTACCTACCTACCTACCTACCTACCTACCTACCTACCTACCTACCCACCCACCCACCCACCCACCCACCCACCCACCCATCCATCCATCCATCCATCCATCCATCCATCCATCCATCCATCCATCCATCCATCCATCCATCCATCCATCCACCCACCCACCCACCCACCCACCCATCCATCCATCCATCCATCCATCCATCCATCCACCCACCCACCCACCCACCCACCCACCCACCCACCCACCCACCCACCCACCCACCCATCCATCCATCCATCCATCCATCCATCCATCCATCCATCCATCCATCCATCCATCCATCCACCCACCCACCCATCCACCCACCCACCCACCCACCCACCCACCCATCCATCCATCCATCCATCCATCCATCCATCCATCCATCCATCCATCCATCCATCCATCCATCCATCCATCCGCCCGCCCGCCCGTCCGTCCGTCCGTCCGTCCGTCCGTCCGTCCACCCACCCATCTACATCTACATCTACATCTACATCTCTCTATATCTCTCTATCTAATGTTTATTTTCTCTCAAATAGAAAAGCAGAGAGCTGAGAGCTCTCAAGCTTGATAGAGGTCCTGGCCCCCTTTTCAACTTGGGAGTAAAACAGAGAAGCGGCATGATATTTTATTCCACACCAGCAGGAAGTAGAGATAAAAAATAGAAAACACTAAGTGAAAAGCAGCGCTTTTCATTGCTCGATAAAAAATAACACGCTATGGGAAAAAGTAGAACACTAATTTTAAAATACGTGCAATATATCATCACATACGCCTGTTTGGAAAAAATAATTTAATAATGTCATTTGAGTGCCTGAAAGGGTCGAATAATTCTTAGTGTAACTTATTTAATTGTACGGCAGAGTATAACAGATAGACTCTTCGATGTAGCATGGTCTAGGTGTCCGCACTAACCCCATTTCTTTATGTCTAGTTTGCGGAATATAGGTCTTTTTTACCAGTTCGTCCAAGTAACCAATGAAATTTTCTTCACTTCGTGAAGTACGTTTGCAGCTTATTAAAAGCGTGTAATTGTATAAAGCAAAGACTGGCAGGATTTCATATTTTAAAACGAGGTCATGTGTGAGGGAGCAGCAAGGTACACCAGCAATGCATCCCACAGCCCTTTTTTGAAGAAGGTGCAAGTTGGATAAATTAGCGACACCCGTGGTGCCCAAAACGGTACAGCATTATTGTAAGTGAGACAGAACTAAGGAGTTATGAAGTAACAGCCTTACTTTGACAGGAAGAATACCGCGCAAGCGCGAAACAACACCGACAGCTGAAGATATTTTTGATCTTCGTCGTCCAAAGCTGGAATAGGCATGCGCAGAATGGGACCCTCAGATTGGGGACTTGACAAAAACACTTGAATCAGTACAAAATCGTGCAATTAGATTCATCTACTCAGATTATTCTTAACGTTCTAGTGTCACTGCTATGGAATCCAAATGTAATCTACCTGCCCCTGCGAACGACGCAAAATATACAGGCTGAGCCTCTTTGACAAATTTTATCACTGAACGCTCGCAGTTTTAAAACTAGCTCACCACGTCTCCCTTCGCACTGGTCGCGTTGAAGCCGTTTATCCTCCTCGCGCGTCTACCAATGCGCACTTGCATTATTTCTCAGTCCCGAACACAATCGACCGGAACGGCCTGCCTGCCGATACGCCAGTCCACAGCAGCACCGCCAATTTTAAAGATTCCACCGAAAATATGCTTTCACCCCAGTTTCAATCGTTTCAGATTCTTTTACTACCCCCATTATCCCAATCTAATGCCCCTTTTAGGAGCATTTGAGGAATGCAAAAATAAATAAATGACAAGAGCACTGCGTGTGTCCGAAGACGAAAACAAATTCGGCAGTGCAATCTCATGAGAAGGGGAGCGGGCGAACGAGCTTCATGAAGCGCAACTTACACTATGCAGAAATAACGATAAGGAGTCATCGTGGAAAGTTATTGTCATGTAAATTGCGCAGTCATCCGCAAATAAATGAATACTGAAGGTCCCAAACGAAGGCTAGTAAGTAATGTAGAGAGAGAGAGAGAGTTTAATGAATAAAAGAGAGGTCTGCCTGGTTGTTAGCCTTGCATGCTACTCCAGGTATTAATGCAGATATGAAAAAGAACAAGGCTGGACACAGAACATTTTCGAACTCCTGACTGAACGTCAGTTTCTTGCGAGTTGGAATTGTTAGCCGAATCACAGCAATGGTCTTTGAGCAAGGGGATTGTGTAGAATTTTTGCTCTTTCTGTCTTCCGGTTTTTGCGTGAAGCTGATCCAGTAGCACAGCATGCCATGCTTGCTCGGCACGCCTGGCGTCTGCGAGGCTGCAGATCACTACCGTCTGAGGGCCTTTATAAATAATTGCACCATCGCAGCTTCGCTAGGTCGTTTCGCTTCCTGCATCGGTGGCAGCGATGCTATCCTGGCAGGGTCCAGGCCGGGGAAACCGTCAATACTCTATATTCCCTATATGTATTTTCTTTGCGGCAAATAACACGGCTGAAGGCGTGTCAATTTGGGATCTCTATACAGTTAATAATACATAGCCATCTCACTGAGCTGCGTTGCCGACATAAAAGAAGCGTCGCTCTTGTAATCCGGGGTCCGCTTCATGTA
The DNA here is from genome assembly GCF_055824585.1 of Amblyomma mixtum. Lineage (NCBI taxonomy): Eukaryota > Metazoa > Arthropoda > Arachnida > Ixodida > Ixodidae > Amblyomma > Amblyomma mixtum. The sequence continues at coordinate 21,464,829 of NC_143014.1, forward strand.
CAGCACAAAGTAGTGCACCAAGGAGTTGCTGCGCAGCAGTGACCTAAAACACCATGCCAACCGGCACTTACAATTGTTTCGTTGGCGTCCACTTGTGCCGTAGAGGCCGGTGATATAGGAGCACAAATGCCGCAGATTAAACGGCCTGTATTGTGGACTGGGTGTGGGTTTGCTCTTGATATGATATACGCGGAACAGCCTGAAATGTATACGAACTTTTTACTTCATAAAAAGGGGTCTGTCTTAGAGAACACGCCTCTACATTTTATAGAGCTCTCCGTGGAACCTCACACACTTAACGCAGTGTTCCTGCGTCTATTCAAAGCGTGGAGTCGTCTTTTCGGACAATTGCTGAATGAGTCGATAAGGCAATAAAAGGGAAAAAAAGAAGCCGTGTTTTGCCTTGTGATGTTGTCTTTTATCTCTCTAGCGATGTGATATCACTCGTCTTCGCGCCGAAACTTCAGGCCAGAAATCACAAGGAAACATGTCCAGGCTGTAGGAGGCTGGAAGTCTTTGCTGTTGCAAGTATTCAGCAAAAGTCCGAACACATGAGATGAATGAAGAAACGATGAACTGGAACGTAGCATTTGTTATGTATTGTCTGCCTAGCAATAGCGCACTCATGTGGAAGAATGCCCGTATGAAAAAAATAAAGACATAAACTTTACGTTGCGCCGAATTTGCCATGCTTCATGGGACGCGCATACCCGGGTGGCTTGCACTTTCTTAACAGCGCTGTCGTTTAAAAAATGCAGCTTGACACTCACCTTCAAATTCTTGTTATAATGGATTTCAACAGTCTTGGCTCATGATTAGAAGCATAGAGCACGACCCCTGCAACTGCAGCAAAAATTATTTCGGGTCTTGCTTTTATGCCGAACGCTAAGTTAAAATTTCGGCAGCAGTCGTGCGTCCACTGCAAAGGTCAGCGCCGAGTCAGCTGTCATTTTTTGTTGATTCTCTCTCTGAGCCATTGCACATTTTCGGCCGTTGTCGAGACACCTAACAGAGCGCCTCGCTTTCACCGCTGCTGCGGCTGTATGTGTTCAAATGCCTTTCATGCCCACATGCTTTAACTGTGTGGACACGACACTCTCTAACACTGAATCGGAACTAAGATGGACTGCTATTCAGGTGCGCTGATTCTTTTATATAGCATGAAAGGGTTCGATCTGCGCGTTTTAAAAGAAGTTCGTTTTAGTTTGGACATTGAACACTCCATGTAGTACGGTGCTCGAAGCGGAGCTTGTAGGCAATTCTTGAAGCGCTACTGCCTGCGTTTTCTTACTGCATGAGTGCTTATTTCTGGTAGAGCAAGGTACGCTACATTCCTTAAAAAAATCTAGGTCGTATTCTACATAAGATTTATTCACGTATTTGTTATTTTGGCTTTTAATCATTGGCAGCTGCCGCCTCTCACGTCATATTTTCCAGCCAGCTAGCCGCGTCCTTGGCTGGATTTTGTGACGGGGGAGGGGCTGACCAACGGCAAAAAAAAAACGAATAGACCATGAACGTAATCCTTAGAATATGCGGCCCTTGCAAACCAACCGAATAATTGCTAAGTTCTTGAACTCTGCGTCGAGTGGACAACACTAAATTCTAGACCTGTGACGCAGACAGTGAAGGTCCGTCTTGCACTGGCCGAAAGCCCAGACAGTGATGCCGAGCGAAGCTGCCTACGAGCATTTACTGGAGGGCGCCATTCGCACAGGGCCTTAATGGGAGACTGCTCCTTACGAAAATATATGATGAGTTTCTGATAAAAAGTCAACGATTTCGGACATCGCACTCATCAGGTATACCTGATAACTTCTGAGTTTAGTTATGAAGTTGCTGATATGAATATTGGTCACCGGGTTTCCGATTATCACATTATGTCTTTTTTCTTGTTAAAATTGTCAATAATTTTTCATGTATTCATCTTGAATTCATGATGCGTTGCTAAGTAGTTTATGAGGTATGCAAAATAATATTTTCGCCAAAAAAAAGCAGTGCCTTGAATGCGAGCTTTAGTGCGAAAGCACTCATGCACTCACCTGCACCGTCCAAGAATCTAGTCAGCGTTGGATCTTGTGCCGTTGCCTAGCAACAGCGACGCCACGTTGAGTTAAAAAAAGAAATCACTTCAGTATCCACGAATGGGAATCCGCGGCGGCGCGAGCAGATCCGCTTCAAAGGCCGCTGCGCGAGAGCACTATGCTATCGCCGCTTTTTTTTTTGTTTCAACATGGTATTTATTACAATGATGCGATGTTTTATGTACATGAGCTACCTACAGGCATTAAGAAGACAGTGGCACATAAACACACATGAGCAAAGAAGCACGAGAAAAAAGTCGATTCGGAGCACATAGCTAATACATCGTAACACGACACATCGTAGCAACAAAGCACTAGAAAAAAGGCAATGAAGAACGCCCTCTCGCCATTTTCAAAAACATTTTTCTTTAAGCTACACACTGAGACATTACCAGTTAAAACATGGCTAGAGATAAAGGGTATTTTCGTGTCGACGGTGAACTGCCGCCTTTGTGATACTCCTGAAACGATTGAGCATTGTTTCGTCAATTGTAGAGATGCAGTACTCTTGTGGGACATCATGCAACGGACATTGAAAAAAAGACAATTTGACGCCGCATTCTGTACGATTTCTAACTGCAATACCGTTTGTTGATGAGCCCTAAGATATGTTATTTTTAATTGGATTGTACAGCATTTGGACAGCACGCATGATGGACCGACATTGTGAATCTATTGTTTCTGCTAAAGACCAGTTCTGTAGAATGATTGTAAGTCTAAAAGAATTGCATGCCCAAAACGACTTTGAACCGGAGTGGCACTCACTCTTAGTGTTGTGTTCTTCACTAGGTTATCGCCGCAGCCGAACACGTCTTGTGCTATACTGCAGCACACACTCTCGCGCTGTGCATTGCACATCGTCGTATTCATCAACTTCCATCTGCGGCGCGTACAGAACAGATCAGCTTAACCTCGACCAGAGCTTAAACTGTTTAATATCGTCGCCAGACATGCAGACGACCAAGCAAAGCAAAACCAGAAGCCAATCAGGCTACACACACGCTTTCGCCAGTCTCTTCGGTTTAACTACTTTAAAAACCTACCAATTTTTCATGCATCAAAAAATATTATTTCCAACACCTCTTGAACATCATGTTCAAATGCTGCGGTAATCCTCTCCTGTATGTAATGTAAACATCCACTGTACAATTTTATATGCAAACTTCGCTAAAACGTGGAAGAGTCCAAGACCAGACCCGCCATTAATTACAGCAGACAGCTTCCATTGGGCATCTGGAAGAAGCAAGTGAAAACAAGATAGAGAATAGGACAGTGCTACGCTCTTGATATATATGCCACACCGATACACTCACCTGATTCCAACTTCTTCATACCCCAAGCTCACGCTTATATACTCCTAATAAGAGACATCCAGCAAGTGTTAGAGGAGAATTGTTAGTAAACAGTTTTCTAAATGAATTTTGGCGTCGTGTATGTAATTTCTGGAAGGTGCAAATAAAGCGGTTTAAATGGAAATTTCTCCTTATGTGAATCATTACAACACAAAAGATTGAAAAAAAAAATGTTTCGGTGATGTATGAAAATGATACTGCTCATGTCTTCATGCATCATGTGTTCATGAATCAGGAAAGTTATTCCAAAAACCCATCAGAAATTTATGATGTGATTCCGTTGAAAAAAGTAATGCAAAAACTCATCAAGAAATTATGATATCGGTCTGATGAAAGACACAGCATATGTTGCCTTTCTGATCAGATTGTGTTGACTCAACATGATTACATCATAATGATACAGAAACTCAATATCCACTTTTGCAAGGGGGGAAACCAAATATGCATGGCAGGGTGGCCTACAGTTTCAGCAAAAAGCCGTGGTGTAGAAGGCGCGCACTACTTCCAGAACACTATAGTGCTCACACGCCCTTTGCAACAGATATCTGAGAGGCACCGTCGAGTCTCATCGTAGTGCGTTTCTGTGTTTATCAATTCGTGTTCACTGTCTAGAACTTATGTACTTTCCATTGTGTATTCCTCTGTTCCAAGAAAAAGTATCCCGAGCTCACCTCGTACAAAAGTAGGCTTCGGGTTAGCACTAGCTATAGTGCATAGAAGCTGTAGCACCAACACTATGTCCTATGTCCCACTCAGTTAACCCGAAACCCGCTGACTGCTCGGATCCAATTCTGTGAGAGCTCTTGGCGGCAGGCAGTGGGTGCCCAGCAGCAGTCGGGACTGCGTGCGAGGAGCTCGTGCTCAAGTAGAGATTGAAAGCGGGGAAAAGAAAAAAAAGGGGGCTAACCACGCCTACGTCTTTTTTCGCTACCTGCCCTGGTGATAAAGAAATGAACCGTGATATAGTACACTTCTACGAAAGCATTCTTGGGCGTTGTTGTTAATTATTTACATTAATGACAAAATAAATATTGACCCTACTGTCCAATTCATCATATACGCTGACGACACAGGTTGGCTTTTACATCGAGGTTGTGCAAATAGCCTGATGACTCTTGGGAACGCTCCTTTAAGTGAACTTAATAGCTGGAGCTCACTAAATTAACTACCCGTAAATAATAAGTAGAGTATGGCTGCACTTTTTCAACCTAAAAACAAAAAAAAGATAACATGGCTATCTTCAAATGAGTCCCTCGATTATCAACTTTGTGCCTTCCATTAAATACCTCGGGGACGTATTTCAGGAGAACTTAAGTTGGGATCTCTGCGTAAACTCAGTCGCTAACAAACTCGCTCGTGTTGTGGGAATACTTACTAAGCTTCAGTTCTTTCGTTTTGTGTAAAGAAACTACTATGTAACTCCTCCTTCCTTTCTCATCTGAATTACTGCTATGTAGTCTGGGACAAGACCACAATGTTTATCTTCACAAAACTTTTTTTACTGGAGAAGAAAGCACTACGCGCTTTTACTAATTCTTCGTATGACGCTCATACGCAGCCTCTTTTCAGCACCCTTAACTTAAAACCGTTCTGGGCCAAATTTTACTCACGTGTTTTATTGCCGAAAAAAAAAGAACAAAATTTTTGAGCAATCATCTCTATGAAAAGCGAATTCTAACAATTGCAAAACACGTCACAGAGAAACATGGTACGTTCTTAAAGGACGCACTAGCTACGGTCATCAAATGTTGCGCCGCACACTGCTATTTTTATTAAACTCATTAGCAACTCGATAGGAACCTATGTAGTCTTTTTAATGGTCTCATTGGGCATCCTTTCTACATTTAAGATTTTGTACTACTGTCGTGTTAACTGACCCCATTGAATGTTCAACCCGTTTTCGCTGCTATACTTGTAAATACCCATTTTTTAAAGCATGAAATGCTTTTAGCGCCCGTTGTCGGCAGTGTGGTGACGTCACTCCGAGACCGAGAGCCATCATCCGGGCACTGAAATCCACTCATCCGGGCTCTGAAACGAGAACATCCGGGCAACGTACGAGACTTCACGAGATTTAACGAGACTCTCTAAGCTCTCCTACGGGACCGGTATACAAGCGCCGGTTGCTCTCCAAACGAGTCACAAAAAATAACTGCTGCCAGTGTCTTCTCAATGTTTATCAAGATATCAGTCGAGCTGTGCATTTGATAATGCACGGAATTATAATTTCCGATTTCTAATAACGCGTGCAAAAAGCACATACATGCCACAATACACTTCGTTGTTATACGTGATCTGTTAGGGGCTTTGAGAGAAGGCCGCTTAGAGAAAGAGGGGAGCTCCAGGGCGAGAAGGGCTTTCGGCTGAAAAACTGCTTTCGCGTGCTCCCCAAGGATGGCGCTGCGGTCCTACACTCACGCATGTAAAAGACCGGCCGCAGGGCCTTCATGCCCTTTCCCCCCCCTGGCAGGCAGATGTATACACGCTCGCGGAGTATTCGAACGCGCTGCATATACATCCTTGTCAGGCCTGCGTCTCGTCGTGCCCGCGTACGCTTCTGCATCGTCCTGGATTTCAATGCCGCCACCGTCACAGCTGCTTAAGCCGAGCAATGTTTCGAACGCGCTGCATATACATTCTTGTCAGGCCTGCGTCTCGTCGTGTCCGCGTACGCTTCTGCATCGTCCTGGATTTCAATGCCGCCACCGTCACAGCTGCTTAAGCCGAGCAATGGAGCCTGTGTTAGGCCCGTAAACATTTCATGCTTACTCTACTCTCGGTTACGGGAGAGGCATTTTTTATGCAAAGCAATATTCATTCATCAGTATTATTTTATACCGCAAAAATCTTTGTCACTTAATTTCTTGCAATATCGTACAGTGTTTTTTTAGCAGTATGCGTTTTATTATTACAATGTTTAACGACGCCTTTTCTTATATTTATTCGTCACTGTACCTCTGTATTCTCTTAACTGAATATAGTGCCATTTCTTTAGGGGGTACAGGCCGAGTCAAGCCGAATTAGTTTGGATTTTTGTCGGTACTGCTGTCGTCTGTACATGTATTGATGCAAATAAACTTGAACGGAATTAAAAAAAAATGTGTAAAGCGATAAACTGCGTTGTCAGAAGCACGCAGACATCACTTACAGAGGGGTGATAAGTCACGGCGTAGTGTATCCGACAGTTTGCTTCTCCTAAGTTTCCTGTTCCACGGGCATCTATGCCGCATGCATTTCGCAAGAGCTCTCTGGCGCTGCGAAGACGCGCACCCTCAAGACATTTATAAGGTCTGAGGGTATCTTTCTGTGCAGGCCGCATGATTCCGTTCCTGGAGCTGGTGGTAGCGCACGTCTCCATCCTGACCATCTTGGCTATCAGCTTCGAGCGCTACTACGCCATCTGCCAGCCGCTGAAGGCCGGCTACACGTGCACCAAGATGCGCGCGCTGGCCATCATCGGTGCCATCTGGCTGCTGGCGCTGGCGGTGACCAGCCCCATGCTGTTCGTCTCCCAGTACGGCTGGGTCGAGTACTACGACGGCAGCGCGGTGCCCTCGTGCGGTACGTCCTTCGGTCGGCCCTGGCGGCGGCTCTACATTCTGGCCAGCATGGCACTCCTCTTCGTGCTGCCCTTCTTCGTGCTGCTCCTCGTGTACGCGTGCATCGCGCGCCAACTGGTGCGCCACCGCGCCCTGAGCAGCGCCCCCTCGGCACAGGCGCAGCTGCGTGCTCGCCGACAGGTGGTGCTCATGCTCGCCGCCGTTGTGGTCAGCTTCTTCGTGTGTCTGTTGCCCTACCGCGTCTTCATCCTGTGGATCATCGCCGCGCCGGGGCCAGTCGAGGCACAGGTACGCCTCCCGGGTCGGAACGGCTTATCGGCGCTCCCCGATGATACTTACCTGCCAACTTGCCTGCCTAATTTGGCCAAAAGCGACGCCACTGGCTGCTACGTCCTCTGAAAAAAAAAAACTTGAAAGCTACATCTATGTAACCTGAATATACCAGCTATGGAGTTGCGATCCCATCGAAGACGTTGTGCTCCAAAAACCAGACAAAAAATGAAGGTAGACAGTCGGCAGAGAGTTGACTATTCATGGTTACAGAATCGCTGAAGTGACACCGGCAGAGGCGTATGCTATACAACTCTGTATCTTTGTCCTAGTCATATGCACTCTTTTCTAGCCATCGAAACAAAATTTGGCGCTTTTTTTGCCATCAGTGAGTAGGTGCCCCAGCTGGCTCACCATCACTTCAAAAGGGCGTGACGTTTTCACTATTCGCTACTGTGACAGTACTTTGCCGTCATGATACCATTTGGCTTCAGGTGGTTATGATGTCATGGACGTGCGTATGATTGCCGGCCTCAAAAGTAATGTATTGTTTGACTTCAAAACCTTTTCTGGCCTTTTATTTTTGTGTACAGCTTGTAACCTACGCCGTCAATACCAAAAAAAAAAAACAGACAAAAACCAACGCTTTAAAGCTCGATTTTCCGGCGTGTATCGACCAGTGTGTACCACTTCGGGTACCATTGAAGGCTTAATGTGTCAATTTAGACCACTAGGGGCTATTTAAAATGCTTCGAAATGGGAGTACATGGCCGTTTCAGCACTCACCTCCGTCGAAACGCTGCTTGCGAATGTTGGATCGACCGCATAGCAACTGTGGCAACGTGGCGGCTATTCTGGCCAGGAGTGGCGGCTCTGACGAACAATACGGGCTGCTTCAGCTAAGCAGTGACGAGCTTTAAACAAAGAGAACGCGTTGTGTACGAAGATTCGACTGCACAGGCTTCTTGGCAGCCATCTTGATTTGCTAATTAGCTAATATTTGTCGTTAACTTTAGCGCATATTTTGAATATAAAAATTGTAGAGCATGTTGAGAAATGTGTTTTCCTAACTATTCTCACCCGGCCGTTACCCAAAATTTAGGAAACAAAGTTTCGCTCCAAGCAGGCCACATTAGTGTTCCAAGACTGATCGTCACAAAGCGATGCACATCCGTGGATTACGGCGAACTACTGTAAGCTGAATCACTTTATTCCCCGTTAGCATTATGTGAACAGTTGGAGCGTCGCTTAATATGACGCGCAAGCCGACGCAGATCTTACTGCGCCTCAACCAGTTACCTGCCATAGTTTAAACTTCAAAAGAAAGATTTCTCTGTGCATCGGAGAATTAAACCATATCCATCAATACATTCCATCTTTCAGGGTTCAACTTTTGCCCCACAGTTAGATTAGTCTAACAAAGTCCACGAAAGGTGGACTTTGTTAGACTATTCTGATTGCTGGGTAACATTAACATTCAAAATTTAAATAATTGAAAATGTGAAAAACAGTAATTGTAAGGTATATATATATATATATATATATATATATATATATATATATATATATATATATATATATATATATATATATATATGACTATAAAGAAAAATAAAGATACAACATGACTTGCAATAAGGTGGTTCCATTTCGAAGGCTGACCTCCAGGGAGGGAAATATTGCGAATACGTCTATGTTAACTCAGGTGCTTCATTTCTACGGCCAGTAGGGGAGGCCCAGAACATTTGCTCCCACTGCAATTATGTCCGATTCCGCACACTGTGGTCAGAGTGCAGAAAAAGCACTTTCGCATTAGTACTACAACATTTACATAATTACGCTTCTGGAGTTTATTCTGACATGCTGTGAAGCTTTTCAGCTGACACCGTTCTTCAGTCTTACAACAGCAACAAAGTTGCTGATTATTTAAAATAATATTAGGCAAGAGCTACTTCTGCATGTTTTACGCGTTAGCTATGGTGATTTTCACTCAACGTACTACTCAATACTAACCAACACCACAGAATAACATGGACGCCGATCAGGAAGGACTGGCGGGGAATAAGGCAGCAAACGGGCTAATTCGAGAATTCAAGCGCACCTACCGTCGTGATTTGCAGGTTGTCTTAGCGCGATACAAACGAGGACACAGGACTAAGCCAACCTGCAAATCATAAATCACCAACTGGCCCAAAACTCTCCCTTACCGTCTTCCCACCACCACACACACACAAAAACTAGCCACTTCAGAAGCTACTGTCTGGAGGCTAATACAACCGAACACCTATTCCAACCTGTTCCTTTAGAACAAGCTTAGTCCACCGCAATACCTTGCGCTTTGTCCTTGGTTTGGGGCTTGTCCCGCCCTTTTACATATATCTTTTGCCTGTGTGAAGAAGCCTATAGACTTAGCAATGACCAGCCTGTCATACGAGAATTGGGAGGCGGTCCTGACCAGTGGAGAGACACAGCCGAAGCTAGTCCGGCTGGTACCCGAGTCGGCGCGAGTCAGTGGCGCCCTGGATTAAGCATGCTACCCTGACCTGCTCGACAACCCTTCCTCTATCTTTTCCCTTCTGGGAAATAAAAGCTTTATCATCATCATAATCATCATCATCATGACCTAAGAGGGCGGGCCAAGTAATTCAAAACGGCGGTGTTTCTGTGCGCATCCGTGGTAGAATCGCGCTCGTTTTAAAATGTCACGAAAAACTGATGCTTATTTGTTGATGGTGGCAAACCCATGCGAGCCAGTTTTTCTTTTCTCGAAGCTGTAAAGGAGTAAAGGAGAGACAAAGAAGAAATCGCTGTCTGGCGTTTTAAAAATGGGCGGCGTGAAAGCGGAGCTGTAGACGGTCGACACGCGCTTCGGAGAAAATCCGCGAGATTGACGGTGAAGACATTTGTACAACGGCGGAACGGCAAAACTAAAAGGTCAGGCAAGCAAGACACGATTGTCAATTTGTCGTACTCGTTAGCAAAAAACGCGTTAACAAAAATTGTCAGTCACGGCCACTTCATTTCCAACGTTTGAAACTGCACCCTCTTGCGCTTCTCCGTGCTCATAAATTTTAGTAACCATAGGATACTTTAAGCATGATTATGCCGCATTTTGCACAGGCAGATTTCGGCTTGAAATATAAAAAAATTGGGCTTAGACATCCCGCACTTTGTGTATAGTTTGTAGGGAGGAATTTCGGCTGAAAATAAGTCTTTTAGGTTGTACGCACATAGTACGAATGTAATGGGTACCAGTCGTACAGCCCAGTCATATACAGTGCCTGTCTTCCGGCCCCCTTTTACCCACTATCGTGCGCTTTCGAACACACAGATGATTCATTTTGATAAAGGTGGCAGAGTGCGGCAAACTGCCCTAGAATTTCTCGATGCCTCCTGCAGAAGCGACAGTACATGATTTTCAGAGTCGGAGCCGTCACACTGCCAGTTTTTCTTCCAGGTTTTGGCCATGGTAGTGTCCTTTACTTGCGTGCTTTCTTCCGCGCAGGCACTTCCCTCAGATGGGGAAGCAGCCAACATTCGTGCACTTTTTTCACCGACTTGAAATTCTTTCACCGCTGCTCGGTTCGACTTTAGTGCCTTCCCACAGTCGACTACACTGAACTTGGATGCTGCAGTGAAGGCTGTTTTTTTTTTTTTGAGTCATTGCACCTGTCGTTATTCATCGAGGCACGTCCTCACAAATCAAAGCACTGACAAGCAGCCATCGCGAGCAGCATTCACTTGCATATCAAAGGTGATTGTATATCGGAGCAGAATTCGTTCGTGGCAAAATATCGCAGGCGCAGACAGGCCACGTGGTTTCACTTTTTTTCTTTGACAGTACGCAGACTTCTTCAATTGTGACAAATGATCTTAAAAATCAAGTAATGTATAGTCCGCACGCATAGGTATTGCGCATCACGCAAAATTTCGCCATCTGATCATGTTTGGTCCGCGGACTACAATCCGGAAAAAACAACAGGTGTATAGTCGTGCATACAGGTGGAAAGACAGAACAGTGAGTCGCGTTTGGCCGCGCACTGTCTTTTCGAAGCAATTAACCGCGGTTTGCACTCTCAGTTTGGTCGTAAGCGGTGCATGGAAGGGCGGAAAGTAATGTGAAGCTGCTATGATACGTTGCTTTTTGTTAAATTGTATTCTTGTTATCCTTCAGTCTGTCTGACTGATTCTGGCGACAGCGAGGGCATGGACAAATAAATTGCTGGAAAAAACAGAATAAAATGTAATCAGAATGATATCATTATATCCACCTGCTCCTACTCTCCGTGTATAACAAAGCTCCATATCACCATGTCAGAATAATTCCTGTACTTACAGAGATAGTCGTGCACAAAACTCTTCACACCCGAAATGTGCGCATTAGGCATGCGTGCTCTGCGATGCTCTGCGTGCTCTGCGATAAATAGCAACGCATATTTACCTAGGTCCTTATAGTTGAGGCAAATCTTTTTTTTTTAGAAATAGGCTGGGCGCCTATAAACAACTGTGCTGCCACAGTCCTGCAAACACTTCACTTCTGCGTGGAAACAGCCTGTTCCTATTGTCTCTACGTTGTTTTTCTGGCCCTAGAAAACTCGCGCACTGACGCTTAGCGGTTCTTCTACCTCTACAATGTGCAAAGACGTGTAAAAGCACTTCGAAGAAATATTTTTACAACAAACTGTGACAATATCTTTTGAATGTTCAGGCGAACAACTCAGGCAACGCAGCAAGCGACGCTGCTCAGCTCTTGCCGATATATCTTAGAACTGTTCGCGGCTCCGCCGCAGCGTGGCGTCCATACCGTTCAAACCTCATGCTTTATGTGATAAATATGGAAAGAGGCTACAAGAAAGTAAACTAGGTTATAATCTGTCGTACAGATTAGGCGGAAATGTAGTTGAGCAGCGGCTCCCGGGTTTAATGTATGCGGACGGTATTGTACTGTTAGCAGATAGCCAGGAAGATTTACAAACTTTGGTTAATTGCTTTGGAGACGAATGAGACGCTCTAGGTTTCAGCTTCAAGTCAGGTGTGATGATTTTCAACCGTACAACTGATCAGGTGCTTAAAATACAAGGCCACGAAATACCCAAAGTGGCCGAATACAAATACCTCGGGATATGGCTAAACGAATGGCAGATATACACGGAAAAGCACGAACAGTCCCTTAGGGCAAAAGGACGAAGAGACGCCGGGATAATGAAACATAGGGTATTATGGGGGTACAACAAATATGAAGTACTAAGAGGTATTTGGAAAGGAACAATGGTGCCGTGGCTTACTTTCAGGAATGCGGTTCTGTGCATAAGGGCAGAAGTTCAGTCGACATTAGACGTAAATCAGAGAGCTGTTGGAAGATTAGCACTAGGTGCCCACGGCAAAACCACAAACGAGGCAGTGCAAGGGGATATGGGCTGGACATCGTTCGAAGCACGGGAAGCTAAGAATAAAATACTATATGAAGAACGCCTGAGGAAATTGGACGATAACAGGTGCGCAGCTAAGGTATTTAAATATTTATACAGAAAGAGCGTTGACTCACAGTGGCGGAAAAGAACTAGAAAACTAACCAGTAAGTATGCCGATCATGAGGACGGAGAAAGAACGAGCATTAAACGACAGGTTAAAAACGCGGAAGTTAAAAATTGTATTAATTCAGTGGAAAAGCAGCATAGTGTAGGGCTATATCGATACTGGAAAAGGCAGACCAGGAAAGAATTTTTCTATGATAACTCAAGAGGCAGTGCCCTACTCTTTGAAGCTAGGTCAGGGTGTCTTAGAACGCGCAGCTACAAAAAAAAAAATTCAACGAAGGGGATGACACATGTGCAGTGTGTGGTAGATCTGTAGAAACAATTGAACACCTCATACTCAAATGTATGTCGATGCAGGCACAGTCACTCTTCCTGAGGCCCTAGGGTTTAAAGATAACAATGGTCATGTAAATAAATCTGCAGTGGAGGTTAGCAAAAAGCGATTGGAGGATTGGTGGCTGAAAGGCAGAGATGGGACATAAGGTTAGAATTGTACGAAAGCGTAGGTAAAGAAGATGGCGAATCTTAATGAGAACTGACAACACAGGTCAACAAAAATAAAGAAAGAAAACCTGAGCATGGCGGCAATTGCCACCACCCCGTTTCAAAGGGGGCGCTCCTATCCATCCATCCTGCAATAACTGTAACAGGCATTTTGCCTCAAGCCTGCAGCCGGTATCAGTGTGCTTTTTTTTTTCGCATTGTGTGCTACGCCCAGTTGAACGCCGCTGGAAGAAGGACGAGTAGAAAAAATAAAGCCCGCGTAATTGCACTACAGAACGCAAGAAGGCGGCGGAGAGAAAGCGAATCTCCGAGTTCTGCGTGCCTAACGGGTGCGCGGCTTCAAGCCCGAAAGCAAATGCCATTCAGAACACTTTCTTTGTAGCTCCTGCATCGTCCTCCTCCGTTCTTAAAGCTAAATAGTAGAACTGACAGTGGATCCTTTGTGATGGCCTTTTGGTCAGGCTGCCTGGCATCTTCCACGTGTTCCGTCGCGACTAGCGCTAGGAACATTCGTATGCTTTGTTCGGGACCTGAACAGCCTCTGAAGAGCAAAAAGCTATAGTCTTCCATGTGGTGTGTTAAGCCTGTCTATTTACAAACATTTCAAATGAAGAAGTAGCGTGTGTACTGACGGCCGCTTTCGTTCCTTTATCGGTGCTCAAATCGAACGCACATTTTCAAAAAAAAAACCGCAAGCCTGAATGTGAAATAGCCCCGATTAGGCAACCAAACGTGCATTTCCTTAAGAACTTTGTAATGAGATCTCCCAAGTTCCGGTATACTCCTCAGCTAATAATCCTTAAAAAATTATTGTGTCTTTCCTTCTGCAGTTGAAGCGTCAAACAAAGAAAAACTAAAATTTTGCCCATTCGCACGAAGGTGTGACAGCCGATGGCAGTGCAATAAAATGTTCATGATGAAGCTTTCACGCTTACATTTCGTGGGGATAGTGGGTGCTGTGTAAATTTCCAGCTTTTCTAAATATGGTAATTCCGTCTGTCTGTTTTTTCTTCTGTGCTGCGGTTGCGGCATCCGCTTGCCACTGAAGAACCGCTTCTCTATTATCTTCAAACGTGCGAGCTTGCTTGCAATTTTTGTGCGTTGATTTCGGTCTAGACTTGAGTTAATTACGCCTGATGTCCTGATCTTGTAGCTTTCAGCTACCGCCGCTGAGCATGGCGCACTGAACGCGGGAGGCACCGGTTTTGTGGGACCAAACTTACTGACTGTCGTTGTGCAGGTGAGCCTGGAGGTGTTTTACAGCCTGCTGTACGTGTGCCGCGTCATGCTGTACCTCAACTCGGCCATAAACCCTATCCTGTATAACGCCATATCGTCCAAGTTCCGGGACGCCTTCTGCCGCCTGCTGGGCCTGCGTCGCCGCCGGCTGCTGCGCCAGTCCACCACCAACACGCACACGAGCACCTCGCTCACCTTCCAGAGCAGCCTGAAGAGTGCTTCGAGCCTCAACAACGGCGCCGCAGTGCACAGCGTCGTCACCGTTGCTGCGTCTGGAGCCGCTGCGATGCCCGTCTGACGGGTCCTGGCGGCCAAACCATCCTCGGCTGGACTCGTAGCGTAGCGAGCACTGGGCTGGAATTTTGTGAGCGTGCCACACCCCGAGCAGCTAGGTGCTGCACTGGCACTGAGCTGCAGGTTTTAACTGAGCCGCTGACTGGTAGACCATTCTGAATGCGGAGGTCTTCAAAACTGGTTCTTATCAGCGGCCGCATCGCGATGCGGTTAAAACTGGGAGGCTTCTCTCTTCACAAGTGGCCTGGTGCACGCTGAAGGACTCAAGCTGCGATGTCTCAATTGCTTCGCGACAGCTGAGCCGTTGTGAGATGTGCTGCTGTTGCAGAGAGTAATATCTCCAACGTACTTACTGTTTTCCCAACTCACACTTGCGGATGGGACTGATACATGTCCTCAGGGAAGCAGCCATGTTCATTTCAGGCAAGCACTTTTTGTTAGCGGATCCTCCGGATAACGCTGTCTTATTTTTCTCCCGGGATACCTCGTTCTACTCATGTGCCACAGGCGGCGGTGCTCAGTGTTTATATCCACGATTGTGTTAGTTTGCCCGACATGCGAACACCGAATGAACTCCATCAGTGCTCAGTCGGCGGGAGCTGTGAAGATCGAAGCGTTTTAAGGGTGTTCAATAATGTTCTGCCATTGGTAGAAATCTGCGCATGTCTGCGCAGGTTACGACCATGTTCAACATTCTCGGAGCAAAATTTTGAATATTTAAAAATTGTGTGATACTCTTATAGAAGTATTGAAGGCGATGGTGCATTCTTCTAATGAGTAACAGAATCATTCTTTTAACTTACTTCCATCGATCGCATCAAGCGGTTAATACTGCCGTAGAAAAGCGATGAGGAAGGCTTTTGACGATAGCAAAAACGCTAATAAAAAAAAATTCAAGACTGTCATCGGGTGATCTGCGGATATGTTGATTGTTATATTGAAGCCTTGCATTATATGACAAATTGCGTTCCTAAGCTGTTTCCCACTCAAAAGTGCTTTTGTCCAGAATTGTTGGGTACGATATCTTTTAATTCAACCCATAAAGTAACATTCCATTCGGATGAAAGAACGGCAAGTGACAGGATGGGAAGTGCAGCGCACTGTAGGACGAGCAGAAAAGTGAGATATTTGGAGCTTTGTTCTATAACTGAACTCCTTACAAAGGAAGATAGATTTAAAAAATCTATGAAAGCGTGATTACTGTATGTGGTTACGATACGCCTTCCTGCTACCGACTAGCTTGGGGCGAAGCAGTTTCAATATGGTAGGGAATCAATTGAAAATGACCCCAGTTCTGTAAAGTGGAGGTCGAGATCGAGGAGGGTTATTGGGTCAAAGGCAGCGTTATAGCTCATGTGTTGCATACTTCAGTTGGCATGGTTCTCAGTATCAGTTATGATATTTTCATGATGTTAAACATCAGCATCCAGTGAGCGCCATGAATGTTGACCCCTGAGCAAAAAACATGCTGCCAGTAATTCAACCAAGAAAATTTAGATGTGCTCAGAGAGAATTCAGGAGGCTCCTATTCTCGAATTATTCGGGCAGTGAAACAAGGTTCCACAACCAGGATCCGGAGAACGAACAAGAACTCATGCAATAGAAGCACAAGAAGTCACCAATTATAAAGGATTTTTTGTACAGTTGTCAGCTAGAAAGGCCACGGCAAGTTTTTTGGGGATACAGAAGGGGTTTTATCACTAGTATTCATGTCACATATGAGAGAAATTACTGAAGGCACATGTGCTTAAATAATGATGCGTTACGGGGAGGAAATCAAGGAGAGCGACGTGGGAGGTTGTCGAGGTGTGTTGCTGCTACACTCAGTGCGCCAGCTCACAAGTCCCGCAAATCACAAGTTGCTATCCTGGGAGGCGGCTTAATGCAGCTCAGCCATCTACCCTGTACTGTCCAAATCTGGCTGATAGTGATAGCTTTCTCTTAAGTGACCTGAAGAAATTTGGTCGTTGGCAACAGTTCCCTTCCCTGGCGATAATGCAGTCGAAAAGACGACAACAGGCTTCCTGCAGCAACGAGAGTGAGTCGAAGACCCGAGACGGGAATCGACAAAGGTGTTCCGGTTTACTTCGGCTCTATTCAGATCAATTTCTGCCTATTCGCATTCACATTAATTTAGCAACGAGTCTCCTTCTGTACTGAGTGCAACCAATCACCGCAGGCAAAACGCGTTGAAGTCAGCGTGGAGGAAACTAAAAAGTTGTAAATTCATCGGCCTCGCATGCGTGAGGTGCGGGGTCGATCCCCAGTGTCCCATTGATACAATGGGTACAAGCTTTCCCATGTCTGGTGCTCGGCTGCTTTAGGGTGAAATGCTTGGGAAATGGGTCTTGGACCCTGCCTTGAGAGGAAGAAAAAACCTTGTGTCATGGTGCTCTTTAGCCACTGTTGCCCTTCCGCCATTTAAAGTCATCACCACCATTTTCTCGGAAAGTTTTGTTTTCGTAGATAAGCTATTGAACCCCCTTTGTTTATCAAAACCGCATGGAGAAATATGGCGCCAGTGTCACCGGCGACCATAGAAATTCAGGTTCAACAACCATGGTGCGGACACTGTAGTGAGTTGCCAAGAATCTTCAAAAATAGTTGCTTCGTAAAGTTCTGCGAGTTCGTATGCTCACATCTAACTTGTTAGGGGTTAGATGTTTGTGAAGACACTAGCGCCCCCTGCATTGCTAGCGGCTGCATTACGCTTGGCAACCACGAGGAGGAAAAAGCAAACGCGGAGCGTTGCGGCCCGAACGGCGCGAGGAGCGAAGCATGAGTTGTGAATGGGCAGTGCTGCGGACGTTCGGCTGCTGAGGACCCGGGAAGCCAGACTCGGGAAGCCATCTCCGCCCGGTTTAGCGCAACCTAGGGCCTGCTGTCCCCCTCCTGCTGCCTCGGACAGTGGGCGCCGTGGTGGGCACTGCCAGTTGTTGCCCGCCTGGAGGACCAAGCAAACTGTACCAGACCGAACATTACCGCGAACGGAATACAAACAGTTGTAATGGAAATGCTACGGTTACACTAACACAAAGCACAGTGAAGGATAACGAAGCACTAGAAATGAGCTATGAGAAAAGTTCATTGATGTGTATCGTCCAGTCCAGCGAGGTGAGCTGGGTGTATCGGTGGTGTCAGGGTAACGATGCAGATGACCGATGTGTAGTCCCGGCGGTAATCGCAGCTGTCCGTTGCTGGAGACTCGGCGGGGTCAAACACCGCCGTAGGCCTGACCTTGAAATGGCAGCATGCCGGGCGCAGAGCTCCCGCAGCAGTGCCTGCATCACTCCTCAAGCCTGGTCGTGCCAGAGAGGAGACGGCCACCCAGATCCGATTACCCGGGACCAGCAGGGGTCACGCTTTGCCCTGTCGGACGGCATGCACGAAAAGTTTGCTGCGCCGGCAGGATCCCCGGGCGGGAAGCAACTGGCAGTGCCCACGCGCACCGTCAGAGGCAGCAGGAGGGCGACGGCAGGCCCCCGGTTGCGCTAAACCGGGCGGATATGGCTTCCCGAGTCTGGTCTCCCGAGTCCTCAGCAGGGGAACGTCTGCAGCACTGCCCGTTCACATCTCGTGCTTCGCTTCTAGCGCCGTTCGGGCCGCCACGCTCTGTTCTGGCTTTTTCTTCCACGTTGTTGACGAGCGTAATGCAGCCGCTAGTAATGCAGGGGGCGCTAGTTTCTTCACACAGAGCCAGGTGCAGTCTTTTTTCCGGCCGAGAAAACTACTCTTTATTTCTTGGATTGTAATTGAAGCATTGTGCGGCTCGTTTGTGCAACCAGTTTCAGGAAGTATGTGTTTCTCCGCTGTGTTTTCGTGTTTTAAAAATGAATCTGTGTAGTGTGAAGAACTAGAATTGATTGAGAAATGCTCACCTACGATGTCTATTTGTTGCTCTATACTTGTCTGTGTACCAGGGGATGTAAGAAAGTGAATTGTGAAAGCTGCCATTTAATTTGCAGACTTGCTCTTGCATTTTTAGAGCGGAAGCTCTACTCCTCCCATGCAAAACCTCAAGGTCATGTCACTCCAACGAATGACGTTCGAGCAGCAGAGCGGGCTGTGGCTGTGACTTCTACCATGTGACTCGCCGCGCCTCGGAGGAGCTATGGCGCGCGGAGCCGGCGGCGTTCGTTCGCCTTCGCAACTGTTTTAAACAACGTGATTTACCCGTCACCTTGCACTTGCGCTGAACCACATGACTCGGCGTTATCTGATAAGATAATAAAAAGCGCCAAGCGATTTCCAGATAGCCACGGAGCAGCCGCGCGCTGGAACCGGTGCTTCGACTGTGTATCACAGACGGCTGATTGAACCTAATGATTCCTACGGTCAAGTACGTTGACGGCGCGCGCTGGCGATGCGAGGAAACGTGCTAACATTGAAGCAGAAACCGAAGAAGAACGAGAGGCTCGTCTGCATAAACAGCGGCAACAGCGGCGTGAACAACGACAGAGGAAGCTGGTAGCGGACCCTGCCGTTGCCTCCGCTTTGATAATCAGATTCTAACCACAGCAAACTACTTCACAGGACACAAGACAGTCTTGTCTTTAAGGAAGCAATAACCATTTGAAGTCGTTGATATATGCAATAAATTTAAACCACAGGAAAAAGGAAGCCAACTTTTTTGGATGTGATGGTGCTGTTTATAGAGTTTTTCAGCGAAGATTTTTCAGCATTGTGATGGATGGGCCGTGCTTTTGCTTTTCTAGTTTTCAAGTTTATGAGGCTTTCGTTTGCTAGGTACCTTCGGAAACTTCCCAAGCATTGTTTTGTTTCTTTTTTGCTTCTTTGCATTCTTGTGTGTACCAGACCTTATTATTTTGTCGCAATACACCTGGTGATTCCGGAAAAGCGATACGTGCAGCCTCAACGATGCAAGTCGTGAAAATTTAGTTTATTTCGTCGACACTGAGATCTTAAGAAAATATCGCATCCAGATAGGCCTTTTCTCGAAACAGCGGCCAGTCGACTAAGTGCAGTTGCCAACGGCGCGGATTGCTGAGGAACATTGACGGTTAGGGTGGTAAGGCGATTACCACGGGAAGATGATCGCTTCGGTAAGGGTTGTCGAGAACATTCCACTGAAAATCAGTAAACACAGAAGAACTAAAACACGAATCTAAAAGGCTCGTTTTACCTGAGTTCGGGACGCAGGAAGTATGCTTGGCTGTATTCAGCAGTCAGACACTGCTGGAAAAAAAAAAAATGAGCCGACGCTGAGGCAGCGATCCAATATTGAGCGTTACTTCTGGAATTCTGCAGTAGAGCACGCTTCCGTTCTCGATCCGCACGCAAAGCATTGTCCTGACACAATCGTTGGCGTGGATCATCGGAAGTTGCCCGGCGGCGACGATATAACGCTGACGAACACGGCCTGGTGCCTGGCTCCCCCTCCATCATCATGTGGCACCGAGAAGCGAGGAGTGTATACCGGGTGTCCCAGCTAACTTGAACCAAGGGTTTAAAAATGAAATATTGGAGTCAGGAGAGTGAAACTACCTGCATATTGGTGATAGGCATTTGGCGCACCACGGGAAATTTTTTGTATCGCAATTACTTAACTAGTAATTAAGATAATTTTTTTAAATTTTTTAATATTGACTTTAGACACTAAATGTGATTCGCAAAGTTGGAGAGCACTTTCAGAAACCCGCATTCCATTATTCGCCATAAAGAAAACCTTACGTGTACCTCTTTTTCCGAGCTCGAAAGAAAGCCCGCGAAATACAAAAAAAATCACGTGACGAGCACATTTGCGCGTCGCGATCGTGCTGCTCTCAACCGTGCTTTCAGTGAACGAAATCAGCTCCGGCCTTTATTCGACGGCCCCGTTGCAGCGGCAGGCCGATATCTTGGCGGGGGTTTTTCGTCCGCGTCAGCTAGTTGGCACCCGGCGACGACGACTTAGTCCCAATCTGATAAGATACTGAGATGGCGAGTCTGCTTTGTCACTCAGAAGCAAAAGAGAAATACAGGGAATAATGTTTCGCCGCGAGGTGTTGGCGGCTGTGTGTTGCAGTTTCCTAATGAGGATTTTGAAAGCTGGAAGCAGCGGTGAAGCACAGTTTGTCGTGTGCTCTTCTTATGCCACTCTCATGCGAGACTGAATCTTTGGTGTAGTGATTACTAGCACTGCAGACATGCCGTTTACAAATGAAGAGAAAGCAGACATGGTTCTGGCTCTAGGTGCATGTCATGGGAACAGAAGGCGCGCTGCAGACCTTATGCAACAATGGCACCCAGGCAGGCGGCCAAGTTCAGTAACGATCCTGCGTGCCTTCGAGACGCTGCGACGGATGGGCAGTTTTACGTCCACACGACACAGAGCACCTGTTTTTGACGAGGACTTCGAGACGCATATTTTATCGCTGTTCGCTCTGGAACCCCAAGCAAGCGTGCGCAGCGTGAGCGAGGATACCGGAGTCTCCAGGTCATCAGTTTGGCGAATACTGCGCAAACACCGCCTGCATCCGTACCACGTACAGCTTCATCAAAATCTGTTGCCACGGGACTTCCAAAACAGGACCGATTTTGCTAATTGGATTCTGATAAAGATGCAGGACGACCCGGATTTTTTGAACAAAGTGATATGGAGTGACGAAGCTAGTTTTTCGCGCAATTCACAGGTGAACCTGCACAATGCTCATTACTGGAGCGATTCAAATCCCTACTGGGTTTTACAGACGCAGCACCAGTACCAGTGGTCATTTAGTGTTTGGTGTGGACTTTTCGACGGTAGTTTGATCGGGCCTGTGTTTTTCGACCAGACGCTGACAGCAGATCGCTACACCAATGATATCCTCAGAGGACCCGTTGACGACTTCCTTTCGGATCTACCGCTCGCCAGGGCCACAAATGTGTGGTTTCAACACGATGGCGCCCCCGCGCACAGCAGCGCCAAGGCTCGGACCTGGCTCGACGCAGCGTTCCCGCAGAAATGGATAGGACGACTAGGTCCCGTGAACTGGCCAGCCAGGTCTCCTGATATGACACCTCTGGACTACTTTTTGTGGGGTCATATCAAGGACAAGGTGTACAGCACACCAACTTCCACACCGCAAGACCTTAAAGACAAAATAACGGAAGTCTGTTTAAACATGCCTGAGGCTGTCATACGAAATGCAACGGCTGATTTGGTTACAAGATGCCATAGCTGTATCGTCGCACAAGGTGACCTATTCGAGCACTTTTTATAATTGGTAAGAAACCGAAATGAAATGGAGTCAGGACAACCGCATGCCACGGCTGTCATCGCCGCACAGCCAAGCCATAAACCGCCACTTTTATTTTCTTTGCAACTGGCAAATAAAACTCCTCTCATTTGAAAACTTCGAGCTTGGCAGTCTTTATCGCGACTGCAAAGCGCAGCGCACTCGCTGCAATTTACACCGTCACGCGCGAACTGGCTGACACGGCCGAAGAAACCACCACCAAGATATCGGCCTGCCTCTGAAACGGGGCCGCCGAATGAATACCGGAGCTGATTTCGTTCACTGAAAGCACGGTTGAGAGCAGCACGATCGCGGCGCGCGAATGCGCTCGTCACGTGGTTTTTTTTGTATTTCGCGGGCTTTCTTTCGAGCTCGAAAAAAGAGGTACACGTAAGGTTTTCTTTATGGCGAATAATGGAATGGGGGTTTCTGAAAGTGCTCTCCAACTTTGCGAATCACACTTAGTGTCTAAAGTCAATATTAAAAAATTTAAAAAAATTATCTTAATTACTAGTTAAGTAATTGCGATACAAAAAATTTCCCGTGGTGCGCCAAATGCCTGTCACCAATATGCAGGTAGTTTCACTCTCCTGACCCCAATATTTCATTTTTAAACCCTTGGTTCAAGTTAGCTGGGACACCCGGTATACACCCGGCAGGGCAGCCTACGCGCATCGCCATCTGTTGGAATACAAGAAGCGCCATATAGTGAATCAATTCTGCACTAATCTGGCATCTCAACTCTGTTTATATCCGGATCACGTGCAACGTTTACAGCACAAGACGACAGACCGTTTGACACCATCCGGAACGTCCTGCATTTAAACTGCGGCGCTCGAGCACCGCCGCTACGCGTTCGCTGTCGCTATGCAACTGTCGTGTAGTCACGTATTATGGTACCACATTGGTGTGCGTTGTTGCTATGCGGCGGCCACGCCGGGTAGACTTTTTGAAGCTACGGCGCGCATGACCTTGGGTAACGCGAGTAGTAGAGCAGACGCTCTAATAAAATCTTCTATTATCGGGCCTCTAGTATCTGTTCGCTCACTTCTCCAGAACGAGGAGTGTGCACCAAAGTCTCTTACTACCATGATATAGCTCTGGTAATTGATTAAAAAGTGCTTCTAGGTCATGCAGTGTTACAGTTAGATGTCTTGTAAAAAATATATAGAGCATACTGTGATTGTGTTATAGTGCAGAACTGTGACTGGAACTGCTTCGTATTTTATTGGGTTGCTGATTTCGTGAGTTGCAACACCGCTCTGGACAACAATAGCAACGCCTCCAGAGAGCCTACTCACCTGCTCTCGGTTTCTTCGAAATATTTTACACTTTTTAAAAATATATTTGTGCAAATATCTCAAGTTTGTCTCCTGTAGGTGTAATACTACAGGTGACAGCGAATTTGAAAGGTCGATCTGTTACGTCGCTATAGTTTGTTAGTAGTCCACGGCAGTTCCAGTGGATTAGGAACGCCGTGGTGATTTGAGGGGATGCGTTTAAAGCTTAGGTACCTGCCTGTTTGGGGCACGTTACAGGAATTTTTTTTTCTCTTCAAGACAGCTTCTCCTCCGCTGCAGCGGGGGTGAGCTCGGGATTGTGTCCATCGCCTCAACGGAGGCGCTGGAGTTCCGCAGAGAACCCGTAAGCAGAAGGTTGGGCTTTTCCTGAACGGCGAATCTTGCTGGGCTGCCGACTTCGTGGCCGGCGGGCCTTTTTCGGGGGTGGCACAGCAACTTTCACTGCGTCTGCCAGAGGCGCGGGTGGCCCTGCCTAAGAATCACTGTGTGTGAGCTGGGCAGGTGCCATAGGCCGGTGTGGTGTGCTGCGCCCACGCACCACATCGTCAAAGTTTATTATTGCGCTGAAGGAGAAAGGGCCGTGAGTCAGTGCACATCGCCTTCGTTCTTCTACGAAGCTAATGTTTTCCTTGGTTTTTATGGCTATAATTTCTTTCTCCTTCTTCCAGGATGGGCCCGACCTTGATCAAGAAGAACAGCGCGAAAAGACAAGGACCACAGGAAGATACACAAACACAAGCGCTGTTCTTCTGTTGTCCTTCGCGCTGTTCTTCTTGAACATGGCATACCAACTCGCCCAAGCATCAGTCCCGACCTTGAGTAGGCAGCGTGCTCTCCCTCACAGTTTGCACACTGTAGCGCAGTGCTGTCACAGTTCTCTGAAACGTGGTCCTTCGACGCGCATTTTGCACATGTTTTGCGCCCGCGGCAACTCTGTGAGCCCTGGCCAAACTTCTGGTAACTGTAGAATCTTCGGATGTTTCGAATGTAGTGCCTGACATTTACTTTACGGTGTGCGTTTTCGATAGTTTCAGGTAATGTACTTGTGTTCAATGGGAGGACAAAGTGGTGTGTATTTATTTCTTTGTTGTCCTTCCGGATTTTGATTTCGTACACATCTGTGACATTTTGGTCAATGATCACTCCCAGCATTTCTTTTTCGGCCAGATGTATGAAATCATTTTCTGAGATGATGGCACGGATGGTGTTGAGAAGAGATCTGTGTGCCATGATGGAGACAGGGATGTCTCCAATACGTACACTGTTTACGATTTTGGAGTTCTGGAGATTGTCACGGAGTTCTAGCAGTAAATCTCCACTGGTCATTTTAAATACCTTGTAGTCAGGGCCATAGACGTCTGTTGAGCACTTCGATACAAGGAACGGGGATATAATTCTGGCTTGTTTTGTTTCGACTTCACTGTGGATCACGTGGAACTTGGAGAACGCTGCCTTCTTTTTCGGAAAAAAAAATCTGCTGCTTCTTTCACCCTCCTTTCAGAGAGCGATCAGATTTGGAAAACGGGGGGGGGGGGGGGGGGGGCGAGCCATATAATGTATGTGTTATTCTATTCGGCCACGGTGCCAGCCACCCAACATGGAGCCCAACAAGAGGACGTCGGAACAGGAACTTGCAGGCAAGTGCTACCCACGTCAGCTGTACCCCCTATCTGTTAACCTAATATGAAGAAATGCAGGCTAGTTCACCAAAGGCTAACCCTGGCCGCCAGGAAGAAGGAAAAAACAAAGAAGGGAGGGGGAGACAGGAAATTTTTAACAAGATAGGAAAGTAAAAGATGAAGGAGAAGACAGAAAAAGGTGACTGCCGGTTTCCACCGGCCGGGTCAGGCTGGAGGTGCCGTCTGCAAGAAGCTGGGGCCAAAGTGGTGCGCTATCTCTGCCGAGGAGCCTTAAAGGTCCAAACGTTCGGCTTCGGCTGTACCACTAGGGTCCCCTTTCTCCGGACACGGCGCTGCTATATACACACGGCTAAACGTGGGTGCTCGTATCCGTGGTGGCGTACAGATAACCAACATCAACCTGTAGGGGTGTTCATGCGGATACACAGGAACCCGTGGTGTCGCAACTCACCATTTTCTGCATGTTTCAGACGCCCCTGTAAGACGAAATGGCTTGCCTTGTCGGTTAATACTTTGAACCTACTTCTTAGACTGGGCGAAAAAACTTCCGTGGCCTTGACGAAATTATAAATGCCTTTTAAAACCAGCGCTTTTCTCTGTGCTATAGCTGGTGCATAGCTAACTGACGGAAGCCACAGCGCGAAAGAATGTAGGCAAGAGGGAACACACAAGACAGGACGGGCGTTGATCTTGGTTGTTCCCTCTCGTCCGCCTGGTTTCCATCAGTTAGCTTTTTAAAGCTGCACGCAGAGTGGTGGTCACTTTACTTGGTGGGTATTTTGACTAAATTCCTTGAATCAGTCATGTTCATAACTGGAAATAGGCTAAGGTGATACCACTTCGTAAAAAGATGCCAAAAATAATGTCGCAAAATTACCGACCTACTTCCTTGAAGAGTACATGCTGCAAAACGCTGCACCCTATTTTAACCAACCACTTCATGAAATTTGTGGAGGAAAACGGCATCCTGGTTTGGTTTTTAAAGCTTAGGGGGAGTAAAGTTGTTCGTATTTTCACAGGAAGGTTTCCAAACCTTTCCTCTAGTTAATTCGGCGTGAAGGAAGACCAGGAGGCGTTCTTCAAGATGAGGATGATAGAAGAGCATATATTTACAACATACATCTACAAGGAGTAAAACTGGAAAACAGCAAACATGAATTTACAAAAAGAACAAACATTGCGCTACTTTACTCTTCTACCTAGCAGGTTAGAGCCTAAGAAGCGGAATGTTACATGCTAAGCATGGAGCCCCAGCTCAGGCTGGTCTCCATTCCTTCACT
This sequence comes from Amblyomma mixtum, assembly GCF_055824585.1. Taxonomy (NCBI): domain Eukaryota; kingdom Metazoa; phylum Arthropoda; class Arachnida; order Ixodida; family Ixodidae; genus Amblyomma; species Amblyomma mixtum. The sequence continues at coordinate 21,491,107 of NC_143014.1, forward strand.
TCGGTTTTTATAACCGTAACAAACAAAGAAATGGGGCGGTCATTTTAAGTGGCCCGCCCCAAGCATCAATTCTCCAATCATTGACCTACCCCGTGGGTTGAGCTCAGCCCCAAACCCAGGGTCTCGCTAAGAAAGCAAAAATAAAGAACAAATACAACACCACTCTCTCTTCGGTAAGAGCATGCTCATCCTCTCCCGTTGGGGCTCTCCTTCCGACCTGTCCCAAGCACATCGCCGCCCCCCTCTCCACTCGCACTGCATGTCCAGTTCTTGGCACAGATGCGTACCAGCCGTCTCATCTGCAACCAATACTTGAAAGAGAAGTCGGTACAGCACAGCCGGTGGTGCGCTCCGACAAGAGTGATCGATGAGCGGGGGAACAAAAAGTGAGGAATGTATGTCGTTCCCCACGTCGCCAAAAAACGCTCTAATCGTCCTTTCCTGGGCTCTCTTTGTCGGCTCGGCAAACCAGCTACGAAAGGGTTCCTGTTCTCCCCCACAGAGACACCGTGAAGATAGCAGTGCGTCAAAAGACCAACTCCCTACTGCACTGTGCTTGGAGGGGCTTTCGTTCAGAATGGACAGCCCCTTCCGCGGGGGCAGCGCCCTGCACCGTGGTAGCTGGAAATGAGCGTTGACCCTTCAAGGCCGCTGTGGGCCATCGGGCGCCTTTCCGACGTTAGCGTATGCATAAGGGGGGATAGGGGTGGGGGGCGCCCTGAAGGTAGCAGCGGTGCTGTCGTTGACAATGGACAGCCACTGCCACGAGGGCAGCGCCCTACACAGTAGTTGCAGCTGGAATTGAGCAGCGGCCTTACAGGGGGGTTTAACGTCCCAAAGCGACCAAAGCTATTAGGGACGCTGTAGTGAAGGGCTCTGAAAATTTCGACCCCCTGGGGTTCTCTAACGCACACTGACGTCGCACAGTACACGGGCCTATATAATTTTGCCTCCGTCAAAATGCGACCGTCGCTGCCGGGATCGAACCCGCTTCTTTCGGGTCAGCAGCCGAGCGCCATCACCGCTGAGCCACCGCGGCGGCTAAAGACGGCATTCTGTTTTCCAATCAGCACGGTTTTCGACGAGGATACTTTAGAGCTTTCAATTTTCAAAACTTTCGATTCGTTACTAACCTCAAAACAAGAATGTGAATTTCGAGAATTTCAGGGTAACTTGAATTTCATGAATTTCAGGGAAAAAGTCTCATAGCATACGGGTGTTACCCGCATCACGGCCTTCATGCGCTAGGGAATTTAAATCGCCTTTTTTTTTTGCCTTTAGAGTTTTTCATTGTTTGTCTACAGGACCAATAAACCATGTCTACTTTGTTCTCTATCAATGTTTACCAATTTTTGCCGTTGTGGCCGGCGCACTGCTAGAGCGTTCATAGTCGCTTTCCATCTATCTCTACGACGCCATGCATTGATCAACGACTTGAAGGGGCCTAACTTCGAGCTAATGAAAACAATGGTGCGAGTCGCGGGCATATTCGAGCTGCTCGGCACGAAGTGCGAGTCGCGGGCATATTCCAGCTGCTCGGCACGAAGTAGCTGGGCAACTAAGTTGTGGAAGTGTCACGACAGCTTGGAGACTTGGCTCAGGCATCGAGCAAGTTTTGCCTGCGACAGCATTTACTTTTGTGATCGCATGAAAAAAAAAGAAGAAAATGCGA